>NC_034595.1:55398844-55422527 GCF_900095145.1 Mus pahari
ACACACACACACACACACACACACACACACACTCACACACACACACACACACCATAAGCACACAAATAAAACAATAAAAATAAGAACAAATTATTAAAATATGAATAAAGTAGTAATTATTTGCACAGTTCTGATGATGCTAAGGATTGAGGTATCTTACCATATGGAGCTATAAAAATAACAGTTTTAGTAAATATCCTTCTATCTGCTGTTTGACTTCACATAAGAGAATGTTGTGGAGTACATATCTAGGCACACACAGCCAATCCTATGGTATACATGCATTCTAGTTTTGCTAGAACTACATCTTCAAGTGGCTTTTCATCTCCACAGACCTCCAGCAGAACATGAGTGTTCCTTGTGCTCCACTGAAAACAAGAACTTAATCATTTAGTGCCAGGCAGTTCTAGGTATTTGCTAATTCAAGGTTATAAACTGATTCCTTATCTTGGTTTGGTTATCCCCAGCTCTGTCTAAGGTTAGCTTATTTTCATGTGCTTATGGGCTATTTGAATCTTCTGAGCTCCATGTTCTTATCTTCACTCTATTTTTATCTTGACTTCCCCCTCTCACACTGAAGCATAATTCTCCATGTGTTCCACATATAAATCTCTTTGTACCATTATAAACTTTATTGCTATTTTTGCATATGAGGCAATATAGTAAGTGCAATGCAGATCAAAATTATAACACATGTGGGTGTTTGTGCGGATAGTTTGATGGACTTTACAATGTTTGTGAGAATCCACATGGCCAAGAATAGTGCAGACTGTTTCAAAACAAAACAATATTGCAGGAATTGCACTCCTGCATAGCAAGGCACATGCACATAACATGCCCTATATGTACATAAACCTGAGACATTACAGGCGTATACTCTGTACACGGAGTATGACAAAGTGCAGAATTCTTAATTGCTTTAGAGACATGAATTGCTGATATATCTAATATATTTGATAAGACTCTAAACTCAGTTCTAACTTAATCTAAAATCTGTACCTGAGCACTCCAGGCCGCTGAACTCAATACTTAGATGTATTAGAGTTTAGGATATATATATATGCTTATTGTATTTAAAGTATAGAGTGGTGCAGAGCACAGCTATCACTTCTAACTTGACCACTTATCAGGAAGTCAAGTGTCTCCCCTCAGCTATCCATGTCTTCCTGTGCTTCTGCAGAGCTGGACTCAGGTCTTCCCTGCACATTTGCTACAGCTGTTCTCTGCTGCCCCCTGCCTCTTTACCCAGCTTTGCCACTCTGCAACTTATTACCACTTGTGTATTGCATTTCATTTGGTTTTACTTCGTCTCTCTCATAAGATTTTATAACCTCAGTGATGATAAGCATTTATGTTCATCACTGAACCTCAGGGCCTCTGATAATGCATGGGCTATGATAGATTCTCAAACAGTATTTGTTGAATGAATAAATGCATTTATCTGTTCTATACTACACTTTAAAACCTTCCCTTATTAAATGGTATATTTTAGTTTCATTAAGGCTAAAGATATAAATGTGTATTGTCTTCAAAGCATAAAACGGTGCATTGCCAGCATGGGTTTTAATTAAGAATATAGACTTGATATTCAGTCAGAGGTGGGCTTTAATCTTAAATCATTCTCATTCCATTAAATCCCTGTTCTACTACTACTGATCACTTCTTGGTTGTAATGTGACTATTCTATCTGTCTTCTATCATCTGTCTATCTGTCTGCCTGCCTGTCTGTCTGTCTGTCTGTTTGTCTATAGTCTATCTAACAAGGCCATTAATAAATACTGGTTCCTGCCCTCTTTCTCCTAAATGGTCACTTTGGCCAAAGACAAATAGCAAAGAAGGTCACCGAAAGGAGCTACTTCAACTACTGCTTGTTTTAGGGGGAAAATATTTACTTTCCATCCAAAAAAACAGGCACTACTGCAGCAGGAGATGATGATGACACTGGACCTTTGGGACAGGAGGGAAGATAATGAAGATGTTCAGTTTTCATCCATCCCTGAAGTACTCTCAACATACATAATATCCATTTCAAAAGGCTGAGGTAACGCTGATGGAGCTGCCAAAAATGCAGATGGGTGTCCTTCCATTCAACATCCTCAGAGGACCCAACTCGCACTCCCTCAGGAGGGAAGGACATGCATGGACATTTTAGTCAGGCACGTATCAAGCTGATGTGTTGGGCAGCTTGACTTCAGAGTATCATTGTTCCTTGACCTCATGTCTCTATAGTTGCTGGTCAGCTGACCTTGAGAGTCCCCTGTAAGTTCCATGAATTCCAGTTTCCCTGACTGCTGATTGTGTGTGCTGCCAGCACCTGATATTAGAAGATTGTTACATGGGTCACTGATGATGGCCATAGAAATCTGTCGTGACAACTGTGCATTACACTAATGTTAATTGTGCTAATACTTGAACCATTCTTGCCTCTATTCCAGGCATTAACTGACCCAGCCCTCTTGGGAATTTTTCTTGTAGACCACAAGACAAAAATAATGCAGTCCATCCCAGTCTTTGGTTGTTAGCTCTGAACACACATCCTACAGATGCCTTTCTACTCAGACCCTTAGAAATATCCCCTTGGTTTTCCAGAAGGATTATCGTAATATAACATCATCTCATCAGGACACCTTGGGGGACTTCTAGACCCTTGAACACATAGAATTCCAAGTATATATTTTCCAGAACTTCTGGAGACAAGCACACAGGAAAAAACAAACAAACAAACAAACCAGTAGTCTTACGTCAGTACCAAACCAATTCAGCTTAGAGTACAAATATCCATAAGCCCTTCGAGACCTTCCTTCAAGGTACATTCATATCAGTTAACTATTGCCATGTAACAAATTATTATGAACATAAGGACTTGAAGCAACACACAGTTATTATCTCATGGTTCTCATGGGTCCAGATTCTGACTTGGCTTGTCAGGGTCCTCTGCATCTCTTCCTGGATTCTGGGAATGTTCTTTTCTTCTTCTGAGATCTCACAGTTGTTGGTAGGATTCAGTTTTTTATGGTTATAATATAGCAATCCCTGTTTTCTTCCTACTCTCCATGGGTTGAACTTAGCATTTAGAGCCTCATAGAGTTCTCTGCCATACAGTTCCCTCACAGACTCTCAAGGCCTGAATCTGTCACTCCAGTTCACATAAATGAGGCAATCTGGATAGCAGCCATTCCTTTATTAATATTATTTTTGCCATATTCTGTTAACTAAAATATGCCACAGCTTCTTCTAGCCCAAGAGGGGAAGGGAAATCAATGATGGAACTCAGTGTTGGCACATTAGGATGGCTCTGTCCTATAAGGTATTCCAGAAGGAAAACAAATGAAGAGATTTTTAAAGCACCAATTTGCCTAACCTCAACTGGTCTAATCAGAAGCGACAGAAATCAAAACAATATTGTGTGCAGGAATTTTCTTAAAGCCATCCTGATTGAACAGAAAGGTAGCCATCTTTTATTCTGCTATGATTTTCTGCTTTTTGGTGCTGAAATGCCTTTCTTCTTTTAAAAGAAGTGACAGTAATAGTAGATGATGTGTTTGAAAATATTGGTAGTGACAACCCCGGTGAGACTGATTTGAACTGGATTTGTCATTGTTGCTTTGAGGTGTCACTCTTCATGGACACCTGGTATGTCGTACACACCAGATCAGGAGGCCTTGTATTCCCTGGGTCTTCATACCAGTACTCCAGACAGGGTTCACCTCTAGTTTATAGGTGGGAAGTTTAAAGCAATAAAAAATGGGTCAGTAACTTCCTCAGAGCCACATAGACAATAAACTGAGGTTTGGGAACCCACACCTTCACACCAGATTTTTTAATGAGTATCATCCATCCACTAGCAGGCATTTGAAGTTGTCATCTGCACCAATAAGGACAATTCTGGGAGTACATGAGATGTCAAGGGCCCTGGGTCCTGAGCTGGCATTGTTATCTTGTTATTTGCTGTGCACCAACTTGTGCCCCACATGCACCTGAGTCTCCAGCCACATGGACTATGTCTGCACACCTGTCTGGGAGTTCCTCTCAGCCTTTGTCAATATACTGATCATGTTCGACAGAGTACTTGATTTTATATTTTATAACAGCTGTATAAACGACCTTGTCCTTGTCTTAAACGGATATTTTCTGAAATTCAGAGCCGTCCATGGTACTAGAATGTATATGAAAGAAAGAGTAGCTAGGAAACCCCATGCCAGGCCTGCTGGGGAGGGGCAGGGACATGGGAGGAGGCCATTTTTTAAGTTGAGTGATCACTGTGTTTCCATTAGAAGTCGGATGACCTTCTCAGAAAGGTTACAGAATCATTATTAGAGATCGTCAGAGCTGACTAGACACTGGATTAATGGGGATTTGGTAGATTTCTATAAAGAGTGCTTTAACGAAAGATTCATAGGCCAACACAAAGACAGTTTTTCAAATCTCAAAGAATGTGTGCTCACAAAGTTTCTGGTTTTAGGAAGCTAATGACAGACATAGTTAGGAGTACAGGAGTCTTTGAGGGAGCCATCAAGTCAAAGGCTGGCATCCTTGATGGCACATTTAGCTATTGTTTATTCCACATGAGGCAGTCTTAAATGACAAAAGCAGTTGGTTCATTTTAGCAAGTCCTTGTGGAGAACAAATGTTGCTTTTATTAAAATGTGCCTCTACCTGAACATTTCCCTGATCATCTCTCCTCTCCATCTGACTCGGGGTTGCTCTCTCCTACATTTTCACACCAAGTTAAGGTTATACATTCAGAATAGAGTAGGGAGCTATGGGACCTCAGCTCTGCATCAAACCCTACTTACAGCATCCTGGGCTTCAGCTCCCACTGAGGTAGGAGGAGGGCATTGCATGTCTCTGATGCTGATACCCAAAGGACCCTTAGCTTCAATCTCCTATTTGGGAGCTGGTGTTTCTCCTATCTTAAATGGGATAAATTCTCCAGTGTTTTGCACCGTGTTTTGTTTTGCTTTTGGGATATGAAATAAAAGCTATGCCCCCTCCTTCTTAGGCTCTTTGGACCATAAACATATCAAGTCTGCCCTGGGTGACCCATACTGTATAAATTGTTTACACTGGCAAACCAAAGCAAAACCAAATGGAAAAGGAAGTTCTTACTTAGTAACGATAATGACAGAGGTAGTATCCTTTTTTTTGGAAACTGCTCATGATCCCCTCTACTTGTGGTTTTGCCATGCTGTGGTTTTGGATCTTCCCCATCAAACCTCAGTGATGTCAATGTGATAATATGACGTAAAAGACCTTTAGAAGGATCAAGATAGGAAGGTTCCTTCTTCAGCAATACGATCAATCCCTTCTAAAAGAGACTTCATGCAGTCTTTGTCTAGTTTCTCCTTCTGCGTTCTGCTGTGTAGGGAGACAGCAAGAAGCCTCTCTGACCAGGCCAGATACTTCAGCCATGACCTTGGGCTTCCAGATGCTGAATAATGAGAGATAGATTGCTGACTTGGATAAGCATTGGTGTTTCTGGTAGAAGCATAAAACGGCCATGGGATTGAAGGGATTTTATATATTCATATTCATCTATTCTGTATCCCCATCAGAGCGCTCAGAGGACACACCAGGCACACATCTGGTGACTGGTGAGAGTTTATAAAGAATGAAGGCCAGATTGGGAGAGTGGCAGGAGTGAGAGATGGGGAGGTGAAGAGATCAGACAAGCACAGGGAAATTGAGATGAAGATACCGGAAGAGCCCCTGGGTTAGTGCTACCTGACTGTGTAGATAAAACAGCAGGGCAGCAGGGTCTGAATGATGTAACTTGCCTATAATGTTATTACACCTAAGCTTCCTTGTGCAGATCAAGCACTTCCTGTTTTCTTAAAATTCTTTACCATGAAGAGAAAACAAAACAAACAAAACAAAAACAAAAACCTAGAGGTAGAAAGAGGTAAGGCATGCTTAGGATGGAAGGCCTACCTATAGTTTCCAAGTAGAGCCTATGTTTGGCATGACAGTGGATCCAATGATGGGGAAAGTGAGTGATGGGGAAAGTGTTTTCTGGCTCCCTCTTTTATATCTGCAAAGGCTTAGCCAGGGAACTATTTATCCTGATGCTTACACATCTATCTGCACAGACCAATATGGTAGCCTCTAATCACACGAGACTGTTGAACACTAGCATATTCTACGGAGTTGACTGTATGTGTAAAATGAATGCCTTAGTACCTAAAAAGATTGCGAGATACTTCATTAATAATTTTATTTTGACTTTATATTGAAATGGTAATACTTCAGATCTGCGGTACTAAGTAAACACTGCATTAAAGTGTATACCTTTTTCCTCTTTACCTTTTAGATGTGGTTCCTATGAGGTCTGGTTTGGATGCATACCCTCCAGTCATTCTTCTGGGATCTTTGGGATCTAGACTCCACCCCTGTCCTGTGTAACCCACTGTTCCTTCAGCCATGACACCCCCTTCCCAGCTCCTTTCAGCCATGATTCACAGTGCCATAAAGGTCAATGCAGGACAGCAGAAGTCTCCTGAGTTTGGGATCATGTCCAACCTTGGGTTCCCACTCTCCCACTGTCTAGCCTCTTAACTGTTTTGAAGTACTAGATCCCTTTTGATTTTCCTCAAAGAGGAATAGGAATGATGATAATTTCTTACCTGTCTCAGAAGATGTTTTCCAAATGATATGAATGAATCAGAGTGTGTGAATGTGCTTTGTAAATAACGTGTGCGTGTACATGGGCATCATGACTTGTGGGTGCACACAGGTATTATAAGTAACTGTGCTTTAGCCTTCCTGTCTGAGTCATTAATGTGATGAATATAGCTGAATCTTAGACCATTTGGCACTCCTCACTGGGCATCCACTCAACTGTAAAGTAGAGAGATGGGCTGGACAATTCTCCTCAGTTTTTTGGTGGGATGTAGGAGGTTGCTATGTGGATACGTCAGGAGGCTCACCTTCTAGGACTGAATCGTTCCTACCTTTCTAATTATATCATATATGTACTCTGTGACTTGCTCAGAGGACCCATTGCCAAGTTATGGTCAGATGGAAATCCCAGTCTGCATACAGATGCCCTGAGGTCTTAGCTTAGGATAGCCCTTCAGAATTTAGTTTTCACATGTAATATTTGCTTTAATATTTCCATAGCAATTAGATACATTTGCATAGCCCCAGTTTACAGGTGACTAAATGGAGACACCAATGTTTAAATGCTCTCTCTTGGGTTAGTTATCTGTAAGGGGAAAGCAGGGATTAGAAAGTGGTCCTTCCCCTAGTTACATCTTTCCCTGTGCGTGCCAGGTTGTAACTCAGATACAAAGAGAATGGGGGGAAACTGCCTGTGTTCTGTCGTACCACACAAGTCACGCCACTTAGTACCAGAGCCTGTGTGTGGGCGTATCCTTCACACTTATCCCCTGGGTCCCACCAGATTGCAGAGCTGAGTACCAGAAAGGCCAAAGCTCTTCCCCCCCCCCCCGGCAGATCTCTCTCACCGAGTAGCCTAAATGAACTCTGACTGTTTCCATTGACTTTTCTGATCTTCCAACTCAAGTTAAAAAGCATCATTTTGCTTCGCTGTCAGTCAATTTCACTTTTGTGAGAATTTTAAAGATGTATAAGCCCCTAAGGTGACAGTCCCAGCCTGATGCTGTCATGCTGAACTGTGTCATATTGAATTCTGTCACTGAAAAGAAACAAAACGAAAAGCACCCAGGTGTAAAATTCCAGGTCTTGTTCATTCTCATCGATACCACACAAAGATGGCAAGACTGAAATTAGGAAATCAGAATGTTGAAGACTGATGTTTCTTTACTTTAATGGGCTGGTAGTAAAATATATTATCTGTATATTTCTATATTCATAGGCATGTGTAGACAAAGAGCAAGCCGAGAAAGTTGTTGATTGGCTCCATCCTTTAATATTAATATCTTCTTGGCAATTACCCTTATAGTACCCAGAGTGATAATCAGGTTTGATCTCTCTCTTTCCCTCCTTTAATCCCTCCCTCTTTGAAACCAAATTAGTTTGATTGAATCCATCTGACTTTTTACATCAAATTCATTAACATGCTCATTGGTTTGAAAAGAACTTTTATCCCCAAGTGTGCTTAAGTATATTTTCTTAAAGTGTTCCCTCAAATATCCATTAATTTTTTAAGAGAACAAGTTGACAAATGAGGCTTTTGCCGTCACCAATGAGTCTTGGATGGGTGTGTAGGAGACATGGAACTCTTAGAACATTTACTAAGCCCCATCAGGTAGGATGTGCAAGATCCTGCAGACCCCGACTGCAGGGCACAGGCTGAGGGTTTTTTTTTTTTTTTTCATTGATTTTTGGTTTTATTGTTGATCAAAACAACGATTATTTATTTAAATTATTTATTTAAATGGCTGTCCTATTTTATGGTCTATCAAGTATGTTTTGGTTACATTGTAACATCATAATACTATTAGTCTCAAAAATATTAATGTAAATTTTATAGCTTTAAACCAGCCAACAATGATGACTTTGGCAACACATTTATTAATACTAATGCTAGTGCTAATGAGTTTCCATGGATTGAATTTTAAGCAGTATTTCAGACCATACACACACACACACACACACACACACACACACACACACACACACACCTTTCCATTTCTTCTTTATAATAATCCCAAAAGTTAAACATTATTATCTCCTTTTTATTAATGAGGAAACTAAGGCTTAAAAGGACAAATTCGTTTGGCCAAGGTCATGCAGTTTGTAAGAAGCTAGGCTGCGATTTCAATCAGGTCTCCTAAGTCTGTCTGTGTAGCATATCTCCTAATCCTATAAATACGTTTCCTTAAAAATGTCATCATGTTCCCACTAGAACAGAATGGACAGGTTTGGAGAATGACTGCTGTGCATGAGTCAGGAGAAAGCAAAGGATTCAGGTCTTGAGACCAGAGAGGAGGAACTATCCCCATCGAATTAAACAATAGTGAAAGGCCCTGGGTACTGTGAACTTGGCATTATACACGCTGGTTGCTCCCACTTTGCAGTTGCTGTTTATCCAGTAATAGTAGACAAAGTTCAAGAGCAGATTAAGGTCACATAAAGCAGCAAAATGTTAGCTGTCAGATCTTTTCAGCTCAGTGACAGGAGATGTGAGTTATATTTCAGGGTGGTCCCATGTGCTTGAAAAACAAAGGTGCCGAGCAGAAATGGAGCTGGCCGCCAAGCATCCGTCTTTCCTCATGATTAGGCAAAGGGCATCACAAACAGCAACAAGCACATTGCAGTCGGATGGGGGTAGAGGGTGTGGGTTCAGTGAAAGCTTTCCATCCTTGTGACGTTGAGGTTTGCAACGGGACGTACACACTTGCACGTTTCACTCAATGATTTCTGCAGCAGAGGAGAGAACCTGGTTTTGTTTTTAAGCAGAAAAAGCAATATGTTTGAAGCACGTGCTTTGGGGCTTATCGCATTCTGCTGCAAACACAGTCATGTTCGGTAAACACTAGTCGAATGAATGAAACCTGGAGCGTGCGACTGTTACATCCTTGCCGAATCACCATCCTTCATATCTCCCACCCTGCACATCCCTCAGGGCATCCTTGCTCTCCCTCAGAGTCAATACCTGGTCTGCTCAGGAAGCCCCAATATTCCTTCCCTGTGTGCCCTCTGTCAGGCATAGAGAGGGGAACTCCTGAAGGCCGAGGCCAGCCGGAGCTCACATGCTCAGGGAAAAGCAACCGTGGAATTGTGTCCCCAATGACATACATGACTCACTGCATGCATTTGTCTCTCAAATACACAATGAACTCTGAATTTCTTGTGGCTTGGCTAGAAAACATCTGCCCCAAGGGTTGTAAAGGACAACTTTGATGCCAAACAATATATTAAATTTCAGTATTTCATCCTGGCCTCTTTACTTCTCCAGGAATCAATTCTCCTCATCTGCAGAATGGACATGGAAAATAATAAATAGAAATACACATAAGAATTAGGGGAAAGTTACAATGCAATCCTTTTCCATCCTACCTAGCTTGAAAGAACTTGACTCGAAAACAGCTCCGTGGCTTAACAATGCACATTCGTAGACTATCTTGTGCCAGGTACCCCTCAGTATCAACCCCTGGAGTTGATAGGGCTATAGGAGAGTATGGTAAATATGCAGAGTTGGAGGAATTTGCCTAAGGTGCTGGCTACAAAAAGTTAAGAGGGTGTGTGTGTGTGTGTGTGTGTGTGTGTGCGCGTGCGCGTGCGTGTGTGCGTGTGTGTGTGTGTGTGTGTGTGTGTGAGAGAGAGAGAGAGAGAGAGAGAGAGAGAGAGAGAGAGAGAGAGAGAGGTGTGAAAAGT
Organism: Mus pahari; assembly: GCF_900095145.1. NCBI lineage: Eukaryota > Metazoa > Chordata > Mammalia > Rodentia > Muridae > Mus > Mus pahari. The sequence goes on from NC_034595.1 coordinate 55,409,147, forward strand.
GTGAAAAGTGTGAAGGATCCAGGAGGTCAATTGAGGGAAATGGACTTAGGGTGGGAACTGTGCGCTCAGAGCAGACTCCACTGCATTCCTGACCCTGGTGCTCATGGACCATGACAGTGGAAGATACTGCCCAGCTGCTGATGTTATAGGTTGGACATTCAGGACTGGTGGATGGCCCTGGAGGCAGCACTTATTCAGGGGCACTTAAGAATCAACCAATGGGAATATCCCAGCTCCCTAACCTTTGGCTGTGAATATCCCAAGGGTGCTGCTTTATGCTGCTGGCAGTACCTGGGTACTGCTTTATGCTGCTGGCGGTACCTGGGTGCTGCTTTATGCTGCTGGCGGTACCTGGGTGCTGCTTTATGCTGCTGGCAGTACCTAACGCCCTCTTTGTTGGTTCTCTTACCTGCTTTTACTTCTTTCTCATTTCCAGGAAGTGACCCCTACCTCTCCCCAGCGGAGTACTTACTCTGCATTCTCATTTCAGAGTCTCCAGTAGGGCAATTCAAGCCACAAGTAGATTCCCAGATTTCCCAGCTTGCTTCCATCAAGGGCGTGTGCCTGAGTCTCTAATCTTCACTGGTATTTTTCTTGTGACTTGGGAAGTCATTCACCAATGAATTGGAATTGTGTCTTTTAAACTTAAGGACTGAGGCCTTCATGATGTAACTGTATAGCCCATACCAGAGTTTAAGCTCTGTTTAGAAAGTAGTTAAGTATAAAGCCTTCATATTAGTTTTTCAAATGAACATGAAAGTTTTTTTTTATTTTTTCCTCCTCTTTTGGGGAAATCCAGGACCTTGTCAATATTTTTATGATGTCTGGAGCCTGCTAATTCCTCATGATAGAAGCGATCATGTCATGTGAGTGGCTGACTGTACCACACAGCTCATATGCAACATGATAGCAGCCCTGACTCTACATAAGCCTCCAAAGGACCGAAGGGTACAAAGACCCTGGTTTCATGACTCCAGAACACTATGCGCTTTGTATTTTCACACCTTGCCTCTAGATAAAGCTCCTCAAAGGCATGTTGATTCTGGGTCTGGGCACTGACCTGGAGAAAGGTGAAAAGGATTGTGATTCTTGGCTTTTAACACCTACTGTAAAGCAACATTCATTTGCTCAGTCAGACTGAAAAGAACTAGAGACAGGAGACAAGTGGGCCTAGGCTCTGACTTAAATGTAAGGGAAGTAAAGATTAAGCCCTGGGTGTCGATGGCCCTGTCTTCTTTCGCATCATCCATTACCATATTCCCTAGGTTAGCTGTAGGGCAGGGAGCTGGACACTGGCAATAATGGATATAGAGCCTGTATTGCATAGAAATACCATTGCATCCCCAGGCTGCAGAGGGAGGCAGATGAAAGATCATCTCCCGTGGCTTTAACATCCCTAGATCCCTTCCCTAAGCATCCTTTCCTATCTGTCTTCCTCTCTCATTTTCCTTCCCTGCCTCCCTCTCTTCTCCCCCAAAGCCTTCCTAACAAGCTCTTAGTTACTTAAATTACAGAACAAAGCCAGCTTCCTGCTAACCCCTTTGGACTTCAATTACAGACATATTCAAATGTGTTCCTTGCACCAGCACAGGCAGCACTAAATAGCACATAAGCACTTCTGCAGTGCTTAATGTAAACTTGTTGAAAAATGAACATTATTTTTCATTGACTTTAAATTGGATAAATGCTCATTGGAAAGAATAAAGTGAATTGGTGCTGGAGAGAGCATTATAAAAAAGAGAGAGAGAAAAGGAGCCAATAAAGGCATGTGGTGTCTAAATGTACATGCACTAATTTCTCTTTGTGGCAGTCATTTGGTTTGTACTCTGTGAATCTACTTGTAGATGTCGTACATGTTAATGAAATTAGATTTGTTAAGCAGTGTGCTGGAGAGGCAAGCCATGGCCAAAGAGTTTGCTTCTACTCTGAGACAGTGCTGGATCTGCAGCTTAATTTTTGTGTGACCTTCGGCAAGGAATTTTGGCTTTTCTGAGCCCCCAGTTTTCTCATGACTGTGATTCAAGAGACGTCATGCCTAGCCCCGCAGTGGATGTGAAGATTCCGTGTGAAGATGTGTGCTTGCTTGCATCCCGGGAAGTCTGATGCCCAGTAGTTGAAGGATCCCTCTTAGCTACACTTCCTATTTAGACTGCTAACCTCATAGACTGCATTTCAGTAAAACTATACTTTCCTTTCTCTGTAACTGTGGCTCGGCTGTCTTGAGTCTGCCTGTTGGAACTGTGGTCGGGTGAACTCATCTCATCTATCCTTTGCTTGGTTGTTAGCTAAGTTGCAAGATAGCAGAGACTTCCTGTTCACCATTCTGAGCATGGCGCCTGGCTCACTGAATGTGCTTGGTAATCACTGGGCCACAAGTCTTAAGAGAAAGAATGAATGGCATTGGGCTGGATTAGCCACTTAACTGTGAGGAGGAATTGCAGGAAAGCGCATTTCCTGGCCAGTTCTGACTTTCAGAGCTCCCTGGCCTGGAGTTGTTTCTTGAGTTCAGATGGTCTCCCACTTACACTGCAGAGGCAGAGGAGGTATGCTGAGGTATGAGAAGAAGGGACCCATGCCTTCAGAGGGGAGTGGTTCACAGCCATTCCATTAACACCTTCAAATGGGGATGCCGCTAATTTCCCACAAAACAGCCTTCTATTCCAAAGGTGAGAAGATCATAGCAGAAATTGTTTCAACTCCCTTTCACCTCCCAGTGGAAAGCTGTTTGTATTTTAATGAAGGTAAGAGTTACCATTTTTAGTTTTCTAGGCATATCTCTCTGCTTACACTGAAGGGAAAGACCACAGGCAGTCCCGTGTCCCTGGCTTCAGCATCCCTGTATATCCTGAGAATAGAAAATAACTTGAAAAAACAATTTCACCTGTATTAAGCATTGAATATTTTGTCATTTCATAAATAATAAGTATAAGCATTTATATATTATTTTCATTGTATCAGGTGTGATAAATAATTTAGGGATGATTATGTGAAATACTTTACAAGAATCTAATCCTCAGGACAATTCCAGTAAAGGTTTTGCTATGCTCCCTCCTATATTTATGTATGTGTGTATATATATATATATATATATATATATATATATATATATATGTGTGTGTGTGTGTGTGTGTGTGTGTGTGTGTGTGTATGATACGTAAATGTATGTATACACATACACACACAAGCACATGTCTTTCCTCTGAGGATGTCAGTTCCAAAGGGAGTTTTCACATGCTATAGCAGCTGAGGTCAGCTCTGGGATGGTTTCCCCGCACAGTATGATCCTGTATTCCCATGAGACTTAAGTCTGCACACGTTGTTCCTCGGGATCTGCCCGGGATGACAGGTACTAGTGTGCTCTCATGTCACCCACCACTGTTTCAGATAACAGCTAATCATTTTTAGATCTCTTTGAGTTTCTTATCCGGCCTAAAGTGCAGAACAAAGCCAGTCTTAATGCATTTTTTTACTTGAAGGCATATGCGTCAGCTCTGGGTAGAGACCAAGTAGTGTGGAGCAGGCTTCTCTCTCTGTCCAGGAAAGTGCTTCAAGACCAGAATGAGATCCATAGTGTCCCTCCAGCAGATGGGCACTGAGAGACAGAACTCCAAAAGTTCCTGTAAGTGTTGGGATGAAACGAAGACATGCATTTCAATGCAGAGATCACCAAATGTTACACTACTGTAACCAAGAAGTTACATACAAGCTCATTGTTAGATGGCATGTGGGGGTGGTACAAAGCCCTTCGTATTCATGTTTATCCTTTGTTCATTTCACTTATAGGCTGGCCTACTTAGTCTCCCAGCAACTTTGACATGAACCTTTTTTTTTTTTTAAGAGCAGTGGCCTGTTGGGTAGCATGGCCAGTCTTGTGGGCAACTAGTTCCCATTACATCTAGCCCCCCTCCTCTTGTCTTGAGCACCAGGTTCTTGTACCATGTATTAAGTCCGACCCTGTCCGATCACAGGGAGACAGGAAGCAGAAGGGACGCAGTGAAACGAAGTCATAACGCTGTGAAGTAGAGAAAGAACATTGAGTCTTTCTGTCAGATACTCCAGAACTTGAAGAGAGTAGAGATTATGGAGATGTTGCTCTGGGCAGCTCTAACATTGGAACTGATGGTCACTTGTACTCTTTGTCCTAGTGTCTACTCCACCATCGCCCACTGGCTAACTCAGGTCACAGCTGAGACTTCAGCAGCCCTATGCTGGGACTGGCTGCCATGCTTTTGCAGGTATTGCCTCTCCTTACTAAGCCAAGGCTGTGTCTCTGTTGACCATTCATAACTAGACAGCAGATGAAGGCGGAAGACATAGTTGTTAAGGCAGGTCAAATGAAGAAAGGATGAGTCTGGGTTTTCGATACCATTTTGCAGACAACAAGACCGCTCTGAACTTATGAAAGTCTGGAAGTTGCATGATCTAATTTGTACAATTAAAGCTAATTGGTACCAATGTGATGACTTAATCACAGGGCTTCAGCGAAGCTGAAATGAAATAATGGATGAATGCAAAAAATGCTTTTCTAAACTGTAAAGTGCGCATCCAAATGAAGGGTCCAGCTACTACACCGTTTCCCCCCTTAACCTATAGTGTAGAATTAGTATTTCAGTAAGCTACCTCCACCCCTCGTTTCTACTCTAGATCCAACCCGTAATTTAATGGTTAATTACACTCTGCATGGTTTTTTTCTTCTTCCAGAGTGAATGCAGGTAAAAGGACCCTAGTTATAGACCTGGCCTCTCTTTGCATTTCAATGGGTTCCCCAGTGGAACAGCCAAATTCCAGCTTGCTATTAAAATGGGCAGCAAACCAACAAAAATCTATGCTCATCAAAAATTCAGTAAAATAAAAAGATGTAAGAGGACATTTTCAAAGAATTCGGTCTGACCCCCTTGTATTTTTAATGTATGCAAAATGTATTTTTTTTTCTTTTGCACCTGCAAGCACAGTCTATAAGCCAACTCTAGCCTCCAAATTGCCAAAGCTCAAAAAAGAAAATATCTGCCTTTCAAATTCAACCCAGAAACCTAGTAATGAGACAGGGATGGGATGGAGGGCTGCCTAAAACTATTTATAGGAATATTGAGGGGGATAATTGCCATCTTGTGATTTGTTCTGAAGTACTACTGCCTGGCAGAGATGTGTGCAGCACACCAGAGGGTGAAGGGAATCCTGAGAGATGCTGGGATACCTGAGCATCTTACAGCTGCGGCTTGACTCCCTCCCTTTCCTCCTCTTCCTCCTCCTTTTTTAAATGGCTGGCTCCCTGTAAGATGCTGTGGAAATGCAAAGCTCTGCCTTGCATCCACTCTTTCATGTGGACTTTAATAATGTAACCTGTTTCGCACTGACTAGGCTTCAGGCTCTATGGTGGCCCCTGAGGATCCAGTAATGGACACCAGACAGGACTCTGTTCTCCTAGATTTTTTTTTTAATGGCGGGCATAAGATAGCACCATTTGAAGGACAGATATGATAGGATTCTTTTTTTTAAATTATCATATAGGGTATTAGTTATCTCTATGGCATTTCCCAACAAGTTTTAGTAGATTCTCTTTCTCACTCTGACCTCAGCCCTGTTATCCCTAATTCTTCCTTGTCAATCACCCCCACCTCTATCTCTTTTATGTCCCATGCATTCTTTCCCCTGCCAGCTGCCATACTTGCTTAAAGGACTCCATATCCTACTGATACTGGGGAAACTGGGGTCCCCTCTTGGTGTTCTTAATCTCATTAAATAAAAGAATTTAAGAGCAGACTCCAGTGGAAATGCTAGGACAATTTATTAGGATCCAAAAGAAAACCCCAGGACAGAGAAGCTTTAAACCTCAGCGGTTGTGTGAAGGAGGGGACCGAGGAGAGGAGGGAAAAGACTCGTCCATTTGAGATGACAACACAACATGGAAGTCTTCCCTGGTCCATTTGAGATGACAACACAACATGGAAGTCTTCCCTGTGGCAGCAAGCGGTGTGTGTGTGTGTGTGTGTGTGTGTGTGTGTGTGTGTGTGTGTGTGTGTGTGTGTATGTGTTGTGGTTATGGTCTGCTTTAGAGGAAAATCAAGGAAGCCCAAAATATCAACAAAGCCATACTTTGGGGTGGCATCCAGAAGCAAGAGACAGAAAAAGAAAGGGGGAGAGTTGCAGCATAGAAAAGTGAGCAGACCCAAACCTCATGCCCACCCCACGAGGGCTTCTAGGGGCTGTGCTGGGGGCAGGGCAGGGATTCTAGGAAGGAAAAGTCCAATATCTCCTAGAAGGAGCAACGATGCCACTGATATCTGTTTGACGTGGCGTAAGAAAACCCACCTTTCTAGAGATGCTCCTTCCATAAGGCATTTGACCTGCCAGCACCGGAATGTTAGGTCTTTACCCAGGCCAGGGTTTTAGTCTCTTGGCCAGTAGCTTTCTGTTAATTGGCTTTTGTTGGTGCTCCAGCACTCCCTTTGTTAGACTTGTACATCCATGTTTGTGTCTGTGCTGTTGACATAGCAAGGAAGTAGCGCCTGCTCCAGTGACCATCAGCAGGGGCACAGGTAGTGAATAATAGGAGCTACATAAGTGCCTCATGGAAGTCTATTCTGCTGTAAAGAAAAACGGAGTTTGCAGAAAAATGGATGGCTCTGGAATGTCGAACATTAAGTGAGGTAGCCCAAACGAAGAAAGACAAAAACTACATGTTCTGTCCCACATGTGGATCCTAGCTAAGAGAGGGAGAGAGAGGAAGGGAGAGGGAGATGAGATAGGGCTAAAAACCGATGAAGAAGGCCAAGAGGGTATAAAAAAAGAGACTGTTTTTTAATATGAACTATGGGACATAGGAAGCATAGTCAGAACATAGAGATGTGCTAATACACATATTAGGTGCGGCCCAGAGAGCAGTCGTCCCCAGAGAAGTCAGGTTTAAGCTGGGACTAAGAATAAGCCGAAAATAATGACTCAGGACTGCCTTTCTCTTAGAACCATTGTGTGACAGAGTCATCACCTCCATAAGAAGGGTCGAGCACAGCCCCGCCCTTGCACACTGAGGCATGGACCCAGACTCTCCTGGTGCTTCCATAGGACTTTTGAACACAAGGCTGGATGCCTTTGCTGTGCATTCTGGTACTTACTGCTTACAAAGCCTCCCAGGGAGCTTTGGCTCCTCTCCTCTTGACAGACAGGGAAGCTCAGGGAGCTAAGGATGATTGACTTGAGGTCAAGGAGCTGGTCACTGAGTTACAGTTGGCCCCCAACTTCTGACTCCCACTCCACCCCCCACCCCTTTCTCTTACTACTGTTGCATCTTTGGCAACAGCATTTTTATGCCCTGAACCTCTGCAGTTGCCCTGTCAGTGATCCATGACTTCTCTCTAGTCACAGCTGCTCCCCTGCTAGGAGACTTGGGAGGAATGACCTGTGCATACATTGCCCACAGTCCTCAGCTCCCCTCAGTTGTCATGACCACGCTTGCATCTTTCCCAGCATGCACATTCTCAGTAAGTGTGTCTCCATAAGTGGCTGCTAAGCCTTCAGGAGAGAAGCCAGCTGTTTCTTCCCATTAAGTTCTTTAAATACAGGTGACAGCACACTGGTTTCTTCCAGATGTTTGCTCTGGCAGCCCCTCTATGGCCTATCCCTCTGGCAGAGACACTTTCCTGAAGTCTTTTTGTGGACGTCTTAAGATATATGATTGCTAACCTTCCTTTTAAAATGTTTATAATCTGAATTTTAGCTTAATAAGTGACAATATGTTCTGCAGGAACCCAGATGGTCTCCTCTCATTTAGGAGAGGTCTCCTCAGGAAGGTGACAGAGATGCTAATGTCCTGCTGACACATGGCAGTGTAGATGCTTAGCCCTGTGCTCCAGTGGTTTCAGAACCAGACACCAGTCTTCACTAAGTATAGCCATGGGAGTCTCTCCCATTTCCATCCGGCTCCTCACATGAAAAATTCTAGTCAATCTTCTGTGATGTCCCCAAAGCGTTTTTCCTTAAAACAGGAATGTTCTTAAGGCTATGTTACACGAGAGCTGACTTCAGTGTGTTCAACCCACTGCGGGCAGCTGACCTTAGCTGGCAGAGCCTTAAAAACCTAGTCCTACTTAGATTCTTATCTAACCCCACAGCCACTCGACCCTGTGCCCCACACAGGGCTCCCCATTGCCCTTTCACCAGCTACATCCTCCTTCTGTCTTTCCTTCAACCCCACCCCCAGCCCCACCCTCGACGTCACAGACCTTACCTCCTTCAGATTTCAAACATACTCTTTCCCCTGAAAACCTCCATTCATTTTCTGCCAGGAAGAATCGATGCTTAGTCATAGAAAAGGGGGAGAGGGGAACATCTGTTGAGCAGCATCTAGCTGGTGATATTCCAGACAGAGGATAACCTATAGGGAAGGAGAGGGGAGGGACAAGGATAGGCTGAGGCATTAAAGAAAGGCTGCTGCCAATGTTCTGGGGGTGGGGGTGGGGGGTGGGGGCTGGGGGGTTGGGGGGTGGAGCAGGCAGAGGTGGCTACAGGGTTAGGTGGCCACAGGAGGTAGGGAACAATGGAGGTTCTGTTTTTATTGTAAGTGATGTGAGTAGATTTTGAGAGGCTTTCCTACGGTGTGTGGAGGCCTCTTGCTTAGGACCATACCTGCCTTGCCTGCTAGACTGAGCATGCCCTGGGAGCAGCACTGCTCCGGCATGGGGTAGGGGTTTTGCAAGTCCACACTGAGCCATCATGGGAAAAAGGGATCTTAGTTTGAAATCCTGGCTGTCTTGACTTTCACACCCAAAGCCTGCTGGAAGTGGCAGGGTCCCTCTCCCAGTTCTTCCAGCTCATATTTTAATGTCCTTCCACCTTATTGGTGTAGATTTGGCAGACGAAGTTTATGGGAGAAGCAAAATTTCATTTATTGTAGTTTATGTTTATCATACATATATATTCTCATTATTTTGTGTGCAAAGAGTGTTTCGGAGGCGATACTCTTTAGGGAGATAATATGCAAAGAGATCTTCTATTTCATTTTTACTAACACCACTGCAGTTTGCTAAATCATCACCATCAAACCTATACTTTAATTTAATCTGCTTTATTGCTTTCCAAAGCATTTCCTATGAGTAACATTATATTCTCCAAGTTTGTTTGTTTTTTTTTAAAAAAGTAACTCGCTCTAAAATGTACAAGTGAAATTAGACAAATGTTTTGTCCTCTTCAGCCTTTTCTGTGCCCGTCTTTCCCATGTGAATAAGGAAAGTCAGGAAAGCAAAGTCGGGAGAGGGAGGCTTTTAAAAGGACCTCAAAGCATGTGTTCTCCCAAGCAGCCCTTGGATTTGGAAAGAGTTGAATCTAGTACTAGAATCCAATCCTACTACTGCCTGACTGACAGACCTCAGGCAAGCTCTGTCATATTTTAAGCTCCTGTTGCCTTGTGTGTGAGATAATGGTGTGTTGGCCTATGTTGTGGTTTCACTCCAACTCGAACTCTTTCGACAGAAAATCACGAGTGCACTTGGCGGGCACTGAGGAAAAGGCTACTATTGTTAACGGATAAAATGCTGGGTCTCACCCTGCACCTTCAATCAATGTACGGGGGACTCTTGCGCATCCATATCCTCAAGTCTAAAATGAGGAAGAGGCTGGCAGCCTAATAGGTTTGTTGTGTGGATGAAATGGACCAGTACCCATGAACTGATGGGGAAATAGCCGGCCTCCAGGGAATCCATGGGAGACATTAGCTTCTGTTGTTCTCTTATCAGTTGTTGTCATGTATGCTTGCCCTCACTTTCAGGCATAAAATAAAATGAATGGCCAGACCATATAAAGGCTAAATTTTGAATTGCACAAGCAATAAGGACTGGAACAGACTTTATTGATTCTTCCCTTTAATGGGAGGCGCCAGCAAATCAGAAATATTTTCAATTTCCGGTTTATCTGGACAATTGCCTTTGTTGTGGTAACTCTAATGATCTGAAATCTTCATCCCCTATAGCTTGGTTGACCCCATTGACAAATACCCTGTGACTCAAGTCATAAAAATTACCTCAATTAAACAGAACTGTCTAGAGTCTGTGTTGAGTCAAGACCAAGAATTCGGAAAGCCTATTCATCAATAAAACTTCTCTTTGTTATGCCCAGGGCTTCATCAAATGACCTAATCAGCTTTACTAACTCTTCCTTGCTAAGTGACCATCTGCCTCCATGTCCCTGCCTGGTTCTCTTATTACATGTGCTACTAGAAGAAGAGATGTTCTGGGAAAAAATAAGTTCCCAGCTCCATCTCCGGCTCTGGGGGATGTTCTAAGGTGAGGACAATCCAATTAGTCTGCTCATTGGTAGACTATACTCTGTTAGAAATGCCTTCTACAGATGGCTTCATGAGCTGTGGGCTAGCTCAGTGTTAGAGCCACTTCCTTAGCACTTAGAAGACCCTCAGTGTAATCCTTAATGCTACAGTACACCATAGAAAATCAACCCCACCCTAAATCAACAGTACTATCAGACAATAATTGATAGAGGATGCACTTAAGGAAAGCACACAGTCAATAGATTTGGCTTCACCTCTGTATGTGATATTACCACCAATGTGGTCAAACATTCTAATCCTCACAGCTGCCTTGTCGTCTGTTACTGTTCATTTTATTTCGTTTTGTTTTCTAGAACTGTATATCTATGAAGTCATGTATCATGTACTATTATTTTAGTCTGGATCATTTGTCTTAATGTTATCATCTGAAGTCTGAAGCCATACTGCCCACCTATAAAGTTGACGACTTGGACTATTCCTAGCAATAGTGACCAGTGTGTGTGTGTGTGTGTGTGTGTGTGTGTGTGTGTGTGAGAGAGAGTGAGAGAGAGAGAGAGACTGAGACTCTGAGAGAGTCTATGCTGAAATTCTCATGGCAGCCTTATTTATTCCACAGCCAAGGAATATAAGTATTGGAAGTTCCTCAGTGAGGACACTTTCAAACACAGATCTATTGATTTTCAAACCTCCATTATTTCCATCTCCATGGGTGCTGGAAACAGTGCTCATTCTGAAAGGAGACTGGCACAGGTTTTAGAGAAAACCAGGCTAAATCCAGGGCTGTAGCACTTGCAGCAATAGTCAGGCAACATACTTATTGTTTGCATCTTAATCCTCTCGCTCTAACGGCCATTGGCTTGCCAGTCTCACCTGCTCTCTACTGTTAAATATCTTCATTATTGATAATGGACTGTATATCCACAATTAAAGAAGCTTTAGAAGGGCAGAAGTGGCCCTGTTTAGTATTAAACAGGCACCTGTGTTACTATCAACAGATGAAATTTTGTGGAGGAAAATGGGAATGCAAAAAGTGTAGAAAGTCACGTTAGCCTTTGGGTTCTTGTCTTGACTCCACAGAGCATAATACGACAGCAACTAGACTCAGTCAGTATTTGATGAGTGTGTGATCAGTGGCTGAAGAGTGCGTGTGCTGTTTCCACAGTAAAATCAGGATGATTCAAATAGGGACATCCGCATTAGACAGGAACATGTTATGGCCTTGCATCCCATGATGGGCAGGACTCAGAAATGCATTACCCTGAAATCTAAGATCCAAGTCAGAGATGCTCCATTTCGCCCTAGTCCTCATCTTCACAGGCAAATGTGTGAGAACCAGCCCCTCACCTGTTGTCTGTCTGTAGGCAGGCTCGGAGCATCTTATGTCAAGTGTTAGGTACCAACACTGTAGGCTTCCATACGGGTGGCCTATCACTGGTAGGACATGTTCTCCCACTGTGTTTCCCAGGGAACTCGAAGCTCTCCGCAGCCAACGGTGAGCACAGAGGCAACATGTCAGCTGGTGTGAGAGTCTGAATCTGGGCTGAGGTGTGGAGAGGTGCTCAGAAGAGAGTGAAGAACTCAGGGCTCCCAGATGTCAGTGGATTTCTATCTTATCCAAGCTCCACAGTGGCAAAGGAGCTTTTCCACTGTCCCACGGTGCCGGGGGAAAAGCTATCCCTGGCCAAGGCAGAGGAGAGATAACCTTTCTTCTCTCTTTCAGAACACAGTAAAGCTTTTGCTCTATGCACTGCCATTGGACCTCAGCAAGCATGTTTAGAATAATAACCTAGCATTCCCTGAGTGCTGGCCATGCATTACAGGTTGTGTAAGCAGTTTTGATGAAGCGATGTAACCTCACATCGGTCCCATGGACAAAGACTTGCATTGGGGTGCTCCCATTTGCAGATGGGAGACAGGCACAAATAGGAGACCTGACCAAGGTCGCACCTTAACACTGGATCTAGGATCCGAACCATACTAGTGCAGGCAGTCACACTCATCTGCTTCTTATTTGAAGGGCCTGTTTTTGTGAAAAGTGATTATTTAAATTAATAGGTCAAAAGAGGAAAATTGGAAGAAGTCTCTGGAAAGACTATCTAGAAAAAGAGGCTTAGAGTTTCTAGAAATTACACACTAATGTAGATTAATCTTTAGGCCGATGTTCAGTAACAAGATACAGGTAGCAAATGATCTTACATCCATGTGGAGTGGTTACTGAAAGAGAGACTAGAATGGGATTGGGAGCTGGGATGGAGAGGGATTTAGGGGTGCGAGGGTTCAGTCCCACAGATAGATGAAGTTAGAGAGCTCCAGCGAGCACCATCAATATTTACCTATAGTAAATAACGGCCTGCGCTCTTGAAACAGCCAGGAGAGCAGTGGAGCGACAGGGCCCTCGCGGAGCAGCGTTAGAATGCGTGTGTCATGTAGCGACGCCATAATGGATGCATATTTCAAAACATCACACTTTAGGCCACAAATGTGTGTAATTTTGTGAATTCAAAACAAATTTAAACAGAAAGTACTGTGAAATTAGACAGTGGTGGTGGTTGCACAACCCTAGAAGCGTACACTTTAAAGGAGGGAATTTTATGGTAAGTGAATTAAACTTCAATTTAAAAGACAAGGACTAGTAATGGAATTCTGTTTCCCTTGCTAATGGAGGCCTGGAGATTGTAGATAGAGTCTCTTTAACTCAGATGGCGCACATGGGGCACGGGGACAGCAGGACTATAATGAAAACAGTGCCAGAGCAAATTGAGTGAGGATAGTATTGCTGCTGCTGCTGCTGCTGCTGCTGCTGCTGCTGCTGCTGCTGCTGCTGGCAGTGATGCTGGCAGTGATGCTGGCGGTAGTGCTACTGATGCTGATGGTGGTGGTAGTAGTGATGCTTCTGGCCTTCTTGTCTCAGTATCTCTGTGCTCTTACCATATGCTAGGCACATTAACACTTTCCCTCCCTTACTTCATTTCATTTCACAAATGCATAACCCAAGGCAACAGGAAGGTTAATTCACTTACCCAAAGGCACACAGATCGCACACAGAGTAAAGATCTGAGAGTGAGGTGACACATAGGTCCAGCACACATATATTTTTTTTTTTTT
>NC_034595.1:55422667-55429950 GCF_900095145.1 Mus pahari
TCTTTCTGTTTTATGTTTTGTTTTGTTTTGTTTTGATTTTTTTGGTTTTTCGAGACAGGGTTTCTCTGTGTAGCCCTGGCTGTCCTGGAACTCACTCTGAATACCAGGCTGGCCTCGAACTCAGAAATCTGCCTGCCTCTGCCTCCTGAGTGCTGGGATTAAAGCATTGCACCACCATGCCCAGCTCTGCACACATATTTTAATACTTCACCCTATCCCCTTGCATTGTACTGTGCTGTGGTCTGCTATGCCGTGCTTTCTATCTTAAAGAGCATTGATTACATGTAGCATGTCAGTGTCTGATATGTGCTACCATGCCTCATCTGTACAGTATGGCCCTCTGTTCAGCTGCACTGCCCGACTAGCTTTTGGCTCTCAGAGCCGTCGTGAACAGCCACTATGAATAAGTGTTATTTCCCACACATATGAGGCTGAGGATGGAGGACTCCCTTGGGGAGTCCCTCCGAATGAGTCACTGCCCAACAGCGACCAGATTTCCCGTCTCCCTGTTCTGCACCAGTGATCCTGGCATTGTGGTATCTTGGAGCCTTTTCTTTGTGTCCCAGGATTTTGACCAAATGGAAGAGGTGAATTTTCTATCCTGAAGCGCTATCTTAGGGTGTCTGCAGCACAGAACTTGGAATGGAGCCCCTGAGGCGTGAGTCAGATCGAGTCTGTCTGTGATCTAGTGGAGGAAAGCTGAAGGTTGAGGTTGTCAGTAGAACGGGGAGACATGGGTCTCCATCATTGTTGGTGAAGTACTTGTGAAGACACTGTGGATGAAGCTCCAGGATCAAGCCAAAGGGAGGTCTGGTGAGCAGGAGAACATAGACCATAATAGTTTAGGCCCATGTTGTGGATGATCTGTTTTATTTTGAGGCTTTAAGTCCATTAATACACTGCCAAAAATTGTCGCATCTGTGAATGTGTCATAAATACAGAAAGATGGGCCATAGCACCATACAAAGAGTTCTCCCAGATGTGCACTTATTTGGGTCTCAGGGAAAGCAAGTGGCTAGTGGCCAGGAAGCCTAATGGCTTTGACTAAGATGTCATGAATCAAGACCAAATATCTTCCATCCTATTTCTCACTAGCCTGTATTTCTAACCATTCATGGCTCATAGAATTTTCCTTGTTATAGCAACAGTAACAACCCAGCAAATATCCAGTTTCCATGTTTCACTGGTAGCTCTCCATTGTTTTGTGATAGCAAAGCCAGTGGGAATGGCGATTTGATGGTAAAGTGGGTAAACATCAGCTGAGTTGATCTTAGGCACATCAGCATTTTCTTTGGACCCGAAGCCTGATGATCGGATTAGAAATGCTTTGTACAAAACAAGCTCTATATCATCAGCATCCCAACTTGTACTGTAGATGATGGAAGTCCTCAATGCTCACATTCTCAAGTAGCTACCAAGTTTAACTGTGAAGTGCATGTAATCTACCTCTCCATCGCTGTTTGGGCTGATCCAAGGACGAGCTGGAGGCTCACGTTCCTCTGTATGTGTCATCTTAGATGTCTCAGACAATAGAGATGTGCAGCTGCAGATAGAGCAGGCTGGTAAAAGGGTGTCTTGCTGGAGATGGGTAGAATCTCCAGCTGCTCATCTTCTTGAGATTTGCTTGGATCATCTGCTGAAGACTAGACTCTGCTCCTGGTCCTTCAGAGCTGCGGCTCTCACCCTTTCTAATAAGGCAGCCCTTTGATACAGTTTCTCATATGGCAGTGACCCCCCCCAACGGTAAAATCTGGTTGCTACTTTATGACTACAGTTCTGCTGCTGTTATGAGTCAGAATGTAAAGATCTGTGTGTTCCCATAGTCTTAGGTGACTCCCATGAAAGGCTCCCTCAAAGTGGTCACAACCCACAGGTTGGAAACCTCTGCTCTATAGCACTGTGAGCACTGTGATCTTGGTCTTGCTGCTTTACCTATCTGGACCTGTGTCTCCTCGTGTATATCAAGGAGAGAGTGGGCGGGGGGTGGGGGTTATGGCAATTACAAACTCGGCTGCTTTCGACTGTAGTCAGAAGATTACATGAAGTGATTTTTAGAGACTGACAAACCCTTTGTGTGTGGTGGCCACAGCTGATCTTCCCTCCTTGGGTATCTGGTGACTTATCTTGTCTAAAGTAGCAGTCAGCTCTCAAAAGTATGATCTGCAAACCAGCAGAGCAGCCTTACCTGGATGGCCATTAGAAATTTTAATTAGTGGCCTCACATTTGCGCACCAGATCTACTGAATCAGCACCCCTGGGAGTGGGTTCGGCCACCTGCTCCTTAATAAGCTCTGTGGGTGTTTCTGGCACAGTGAGTGCAACGTTTCTGCTCCCTTCTCAGGGATGGAGAAGAGGCAGAAATACTGCCTCGGGCTCCCAGTCCCACCCATAATCCCTAATTATGTTCAGTGCTACAGGAGATGCCACCACACGCTCCTTGCTATTTCAGAGTCCCTCAGACTGAAGTAAGGTACTATGATTGTTTTATCTTACCATTTTCCCCTTGGAATTTTCTGCCCTCCCTCCCCCCCCCTCATGCAAGGCATTGAAGCTTTGGACCGGCCTCTATCTTTCTAATCTAGGTTCAACTGCTTAGTGTGAATAGGAACCTCCACCCAGTGTCCTCTCCAGATGGCAGGCGCATTGGCCTCATTTCTCCCCACCGGTGACAATGTGACAGCAACATGATATCTCCCAGCTCAACATCATGACCTACTGACCTTTTACTGTCAGAGATGACAGGAGAGCTGAGGACAGCAGGTGGCAGGAGCTCTGGACAATCTATTAGAGTTGGTGGCTCTTGTAAAACCATTTGCTCCAGTGGAGAATTTCCTTGCAAATAACTCTCTGTCTCAACAAGCCGAGGTCTGTTATCACTAATTATTTTTGGATTAAGAAAGGCTAACAGGACTGGGCCTCGGAAGGTCGGAATAATTTGAGTAGATAACGAGATAGCCGCATCCCCTGGGGAGGAAGGATCCCCAGGACCAAGGTTCCAGGAGCTTTGATTGAAAGGAAACAAAGCCTTTGTTTTCTCTGATAAATGCTGATAAAGGGCCACATTTATAGGAGTTTGTTCATTGTTAACTACTAGGCGTTATGACAGAACCATCAGCAGGGTGACATCAGCCTCTAGATTCTAGGGCAAAAAAAAAAATTAGGAGAGAAAGTAGAACCCGTGAGAGAGAATTTTGCTGTGAAGACAAGCGGTAGAGAGAGTACTGATTGAGAAGGGAGTCACTCTGTCTGACAAGCCAGGGCTTTTATTTCTCACCCTCAGCCCTCCTCTGAGCTATTAAATCCTTGGCAATTATCACTTTGAGACTCTATTTCTATATAGAATGTAAATAAATAATGTTCTCTATTGCAACATTACACAAACATGCACGCACACATGCACTCACACACTCATGCATGCACACATGCTCACACACGTAGGCACTGTGGTGGGGACTGAACCCAGGGCCTTGGGCACCCTGCACAAGAGTTACATCCTTATTCTGAGAATTCTGTCGAGATAATCTGTCTTAGCATAGTGCCTGACAGCGAAGGCTCAACAACCGTCGGCTCTAATTCATTTTGAAGCTGCAGTCGTGGGCACAGTGAGCGGCAAAGCCTTGGACTATTATGCCCCTGGCTTCTTTCTCCAATCACGGAGTAATGAGCTGAGTTTGGTCCTAAAAGATACAAAGTGGAAGAAAATGTGCAGTCTAGAAAGTATCAGGAAGAAGCAAGGTAGAAGAGATGGAGAGATCTTGGGGCTTTGTTTTCTGTTCTCAGGCCTGATCCCACCTCCATTCCCTATGATGTCAAATAACAAAGCTGGAGCCTCCTCCTCCATCAGGAACTTCTCTGCTCCTAGGAAATGCTCTGCATTTAGCTGGGAGCCAGATTCCTGTCTTTCACATCTTCACTTGATTTGAAATGATTTTCACATGACACTGTGAAATCAAAGACACTGTCTTTGTTTCTGCCTTCTAAAGGCCACACATGTGGGCCATCCCCCCCCACACACACACACACGGGGTGGCTCATGATGGGCAGAACAACCCGGAGCAGAAACCAGCTGGTCACTTATTCTGGAAATCTGAACGGACAGAGGGATCTCAGTAGTAGCACAGCCAACCTGGAGAAGCCTTAGCACTGTAGCTGTGCATGGTATGGAACAGCTTTAGGAAGCAAACAATGTGTGAGGGGGTTAGAAAAATGTTTCTATTATAGGGACATAGGGGTGGAAAGCTCACTAGGTAGTTGAGAACAGTGGCTGCTCTTCTAGGGAACTTGAATCACCAACATCAAGGAGTTCATACCTATCTATAACTCCAACATCATCTTCTGGCCTTGGAGGATATCCACTTGTACTTAATAAACACACACACACACACACACACACACACACAAACACCATATACACATACACAAACAAGTAAATAAAAATGAAAATCCTTTTTTATAAAGACATAAATACTTTTAATAAAAGAATACAGCTACATAACTCATATGGAAAGAAAGAAATGGATGACATGTGAAACCATGCTTGTCTTGTATATTATTTAGATAAGACTATAGATTTTATTCTGAGCTCCCTAGTGGTCTCATGAAAAGAAATACCTTTACATTTCAAAGTAACTGCACAAAACAAGGGGAGGGGGCGAATCACAGGAGGCATATAATTCATTTAAGATATGTTCATGTTTAAACATTTTATGTGTGATATAAAGGTTTATTGTTACTCCAAATAAACTGGAAGCTTTCCACCTAGGCTCTCTGAAAGCCACCTTTTTGGGTGATAATCACAATTTGGCATTCTGATTCCAAATAGAAACCCGTCAGCCTCGAGTTGAGCATCTAGGAATTTCCGAGACTTCCCCAGTTGAGAATGCTTTCTCCAATGAACGCTGACCAATCATTCGTTGAACAGTTGAAGTAGAGTGGCTGCTTTTCTATTGGAGTATTCCCAGGCTCCTGGCCAGCCTTCCCTTAGAATACAATGTGTCTTATCCCATTAACGAAACTTTGCTAATTATAACAATTCTTGAACTTGGGTCCTGGAAGAAAAACGTTTTGCACACTTTACAAATAATAAAACCTCGGAGGGGCGAGTGCTGACTCTCACTATTCGTACTTGGGCTTATTTGGATATTCATAAGAGTATCTCTTTGCTGATTATGTCAGCACAACCCCTTTATTGAATTATGGATTGGGTATTTAATCAAGGCCTGTGTCTTATTATTAGCCATGTAGCACTTCATTGTTTCTGTGGAAAATGGAGAGTGTAAAACCTGATTCACGAGAAAATCCACTGCCCCCCTCATAAATAACCTTTTACAGGGTGCTTTTCTTTTATACCACTATAATCCTTATCTGCTGCAGAGTTGAGAATAGATGTGGGCCTTGTGCTGATGGTGGACTGGGGATGTGGCATGTGTCAGAGTGGTAGGGAGCCAAACCCTGGTGTGGAGTTCTGTGAGTTCTTCTCTCCTCAGTTAATCTTGGCCTTGGACTTGGAGCTGTTTGGAGAGAAACCCTGATGAATATTGGGGAGCATTTAAACCATAGTATATTGTTCAGTGAGGTTTGCTTTGGGGCTAAGATACTATGTGGCTGTATCTTAAACTGATATAGGACAGGTATAAATACCTTCACATGGGTCCCAGTTCTCAGGGATTGACTTAACTCTTACAGTAGGGCCTCCATACTTCTCTGAAGTGCCAAGGCTTTGCTGATATACAACCTAGACTGAAGACCAATGATCTGTACTCCCAAGAGAGTCAAGGGCTAGTCAGTAGTAATTACTGGCTCTGAGCTGAGTTTCAAGACTATTCAGAGCTTCCTGTGGTTAAGGGTCCTCTAGGGTTCTCCTCTGGATGCTGACATGAGCAGAGCGTGCATTTATTGCAGAGGAAAAGGTTCTTGAACCAGGAGTGTGTAAAGCACCGGTGTCTTGGTGCCTCCTAGCTGAGAGACTTGGAGCATTTGTCTTACTCTGGAAAAAAAACCTGAAAGCTCCCTCTTGAACTGTAGGGCCTTGTTGCGCGCCCCCTCCATCAGCAAGGAAGAAGCAACCACTAGTTCTTCTAACAGCCATTTATTCAGCAAGCTTCAATCTTCATCTCCCTCTTCATTCCCTCTTCATCTCCCCTGAGCCCCGGGGAAAAGCCCAATATATATGCATTCACGCCAACCAATCACACCAGGCAACGTAGCTTACCTAGGTGAGCAAGCTCAGCCAATGATCAGCAGGGATAACCGCAGCAGCCAAATAAGGACTTGTTTATTATAAGAACTCTCTTCCTGTAGGCGCCATGTTGGGGCTGTGGCTCCCCACAGAGCCTTGTCCTTGGGATGACAGCATCCTGAGTTTGTTACATCAGCACCACTTTCCAGCTCTGCTACTATGGTGTGGAGAGACCGGTGACATTTTTTTTCCTTCTCAGAGCTCTTTGCAGATTTAAATTTGATTATCTGGTGGAGGTTGGTCAAGTGGGAGGCCCTCTGTGGAAACTTATTTGCTGTTCTTGCCCTGCCCTGGGATCCCCACTTCTGCTGCCATTACCTCCTCCTCTAGATCCTTCAGAACTTTCCATGTTCTGGCGTTACTTTGTGAGAATCCTTTCTCTCTGAGCTACCCTTGCCCTGCCTGCAGACATGTGGATCCTCACACTCTGCATTCTGCCCTCTCCTGCCCCCTCTGACACCACTGTCAACTTGGAACAGATCTTGAGGCCCCCCGACTTCTGTCCTCCTGATGTTCTTTTGGAAGCAGGTGTGACAGCCATATATAAGATGATGACTAGCAAAGGAAGGAGAAAGAACACCCAGGGTGCAGCAGCCTATGGAAGTAGCTAACATGGGGTGCGCTATATTTCAGAAGGCTCTGGAAGATGCTGTCTCTATTCTTTAAGCAGGTGTAGGCAGAGATGGCCTGGCATCGAGAGGATACATGCCCCAGGCAGGAGGGAAGAATGAACAAAGTCACAGACTGAGCAGGAGCCTGGTGGTGGGTGCAAGAGAATGAAGATTGTAGAATCCTGGGTTGGGATTTGGAACCAGCGCAGTCTCTGAAGGGCAGCTGGGGACTTTCCAGTGCTGACCACTGCTTTTCCATCTTTACCTTTAGTGTCAGAACGTGTGCTCGGTTATATATGTTGGGTCATCATACCTTTAATTTGGGGAGAGGAAGAGGAAGCCATTCTTGGATTGGTGTTGTTTGGAATATATTGTGGAAAAATGCATAGATAGAGGGGGTGGGGGTGGGGGTGGTGTGTGTGTGTGTGTGTGTG
>NC_034595.1:55430049-55451631 GCF_900095145.1 Mus pahari
GAGAGAGAGAGAGAGAGAGAGAGAGAGAGAGAGAGAGAGAGAGAGAGAGAGCGCATACAACTGATCCAGGTGTGTTTCTGA
Organism: Mus pahari; assembly: GCF_900095145.1. Lineage (NCBI taxonomy): Eukaryota > Metazoa > Chordata > Mammalia > Rodentia > Muridae > Mus > Mus pahari. The sequence goes on from NC_034595.1 coordinate 55,430,131, forward strand.
AGGATGAATTATAAACCATTTGAGAGGGATACAAGGACATAAAAACAGGTGAAACTTCGAATTCTTAGAGAGGAAATGAAAATTTTCTCACTCTAAAGAATCTGTAACCCTCTAGCCTTACTTTTGGTAACTTTTCATCTTTTCCATGAAACTTCTAATGGCAAGTGATGTCAAGTTAAAGATTCAGCCCTTCCTGCTCTGTAAAGCTAACAGGTTCTAAGCAGTTAGGGTTGAGTGTGCAGATGTAGACATTTGAAGATGTTCCAGTTGTCAAGGGACAATGAATCAGCAAGGACCAGAATGGATATAGTGCAACTATGAATCTGTTTCCTCTACCCTCTAGTTGGGGGAAGTCCATTTCCTCAAACTCTATTGTAAGCTTCTACGTTTATAAAAATGTAAGTGATTGAAATTTATGTCTGTGGCTCACTGATGTTCTTCTCAATTGGACCACAGGAGCCAAGTTTCTGTAGTTCCTAAACCTAAAGAGAGGTCTTCAGATGTAAGGAAGCAGGGTCCTAGTGTGTTTTCTACTTCTGTTTCTGAAATAGACCCTTAGCCGGTTTTGGAACTGAGTTTTAAAATATCTTTTAATGGAAGATAAAGTTGGAAGCAGTGGTTCTTTTAGTTCACAACCTCCTAGAAAAAAAAAATGGTTCTATTCCTGCATAGGTGCTTCCCCATTCATCAAAACTATCTGCTGATTCCTCGGGCATCCGGTGCACACCTCAAGGCAAAGACATCTTCTCCTTCAGGAGGACTACCGCCGTCTATATTTTGCCAACACGTTTTGTCAGTTTTTTCTTGTGTTCTTAATTGTGACAATGAGGACTGTGCCTGTGACAGCCTCTTGTGCCCTTGCACATTATGAACTCCACGAAGAAAGGGATCAACTCCTCTCCCTTTTATCTAACTTGCATAACTTACTACAGTGCCTGCACTTGCTGCTATTGCTGTAGGTGTGCTTAGAGTCTGACTCAGACATATTAGCATCAACAGTCGTTAGAAGACATGAGCTCATCATTCCTGTTCCTCATTGCCTAAAGAACATCTCAATCAGGCTGTTCTGTAGGGGGAAGAGGAACACACCCAGAGATGAGGTGTCAGCCCCTGCAAACCGCTTCCTTCCTAGTTCATATCCCAGATGAGGCTAACTTAATCCAGAGAGTGGCTGGTTCTCCATCTTCTCCTCACATCCTGCCCTGGCTCTCTGGTACCTGCATTTACTGACTTCATATGTTTCTGCTTTCAAGCTGCAGGTTTCTGCCAGCCTTAATTCTCTTGATGTCTTAGAGTAAGCCTTTCCTTGCCTTCCACTGTAGCCTCCAACTGAGGACTGGATGACCTTTGAAGCCTAGACTATCTCTTGTTCCTTCCTCTTTACCACCCTCAGTAGCTCCCTGTCTCCCTCAGGATCTGTACCCACACACACACACACACACACACACACACACACACACACACACACCTCCCACCGCCACCCCTGCGTCCTCCTGGATATTATCATACAGAATTAGAAACCTCAAGTACCAGATGAAGTCCAATAGAACTTCGTGGAGTCCTGGAAATATCCCTTACCTGTGCTGTTCCGAGTGGACGCCACCAGCACCACGTGACTATTGAACACTTGACCTGTAATTGATGTGACTGAAGAAACCAAGTCTTCCTTTTATTTTGATTAGTAACTTATTTTTGATGACTTTTCTCTGACAGTTTTATACTGTATATAACAAATTTTAGCCATTTTCACCCCTCATACTCCCTTTCACCCCCTTCCTCTTCTGAATAATCACTCCTTTATTTTTATTTTTATTTTTATTTTTATTTTTAGAATTGAACTTTAAGGAGCCCTGCTTGCTAGTGTCATCAGTGCTAATGCTGCTCTGTACCTCTCTCTCTGCACATGTGGGCAGACCGGCTCCTCCAGGCATCTTTATCCCTACCTGTAACCCAAGAGAATGTGTCCTTTAAGAATGGCGACAGATACCTCTTGCCGCATAATACCCTGCCCCAACCTCAGGAGTGGGCAGCTCAGTGCTCATGTCAACTGCAGAATACAACATGTATTTTGCAGGAACATGGTGACTCTGTTCATGTTTTCACTTTGGGCATGCACATTAGAAAAGTGGAACTGGGTGTGGTGATGCACACCTTTAATCCCAGCACTTGGGAGGCAGAGGCAAGCGGATTTCTGAGTTCAAGGCCAGCCTGGTCTACAGAGTGAGTTCCAGGACAGCCAGGGCTATACCAAGGGCTATTCCCCTGTCTCAAAAAGAAAGAAAAGAAAAGAAAAGAAAAGAAAAGAAAAGAAAAGAAAAGTGGAGTGATGGTCCAGTCCTGGTATCCCAGGAACACAATGCAGTACCTGTCTAGCTTGCACAGGGTACCAGCCTTGTGACCTTAGATATAGTGAAAAGCAATTATCTGCTACTGCACTGTCCAAGTCCGTCCTGCACCTCCACTCTCCCACCTGTAGATGGGGCATGATAGTTTGTTCTTCAGAGTTTATGGGGACTTACTGACCAGACTTATACAAGGCCTGGGATGTGCAGGCACTCAGTAACTGACAGCTGCCATTCTAGAAGTGCTCGTGTCTGTCTTGCAGCCATCTTTCAAGCACGTACTTGCTACTCGGGGCAGCAAGAACTTAATTTACATCGCAACATTCACTCCTCTGCAACATCCCTGATGAGGATGGGGATTTCCTCTCAGCCAGGACCACCAGGATGCAAACCCAGGCTCCCCAGGCATCCAGGCTGGCACAGACTTCCTTGTGCCTGCTTGTACACATTTGCCCTTATTCCAGATAACAACCTCTATATTCAGTCAGCAGTATGGGTCACTGGTGAAAACAGTTTTACCATAGCTCCATAGGTTTTCCCTTTGTCAGCAATGTGGATTACCACTGAAGATGCAATTTTTACCATAACCCATAGGTTTCCCCATTATATTCAGCCAATAGTGTGGATTACCAATGAAGGCAGTTTTACCAGACTCAATAGGTTTCCCCTCGTCATGTTGATTTAGAGACTGATAGCTGCCTCTCTTACATGGTGTGCTTCCATTCCTTGTTTGCAGGTTTTGATAAAACGATAAGGAAGCATTCAATCCATTCTCTCAATTAGGTTGTGTAAAAGATTGTCATGGGCATTTTCAGGAGAAGTGTTCAATGGTGGTGTCGTGAAACGCATTGATCAGCTCCTTCTCAGATGGGTCATTGATTATTAGGTCTGTGTCAAGCAGAAAGGCTGCTGGCATCATCCCATCCTTGGAAGGCTTAAGCTTCAGTTTTGAAGATGGCTCAGGGACTATCAGCACAGGCCGCTCCCTTGTCTGTACAAAGTGCCTTGCGTAAGCATCAACCTGCTTGTAACCTCAGCTCTGTGTAACCTGTTCTTATGTGAATATCATTTTCCTGCCTTGCCAGTCACTGACTGTACACTGTAGTAGGCAGAAGACTCACGCACTTCTTCTAGAAACACAACGCTCATGGAGAGAGGGCTAGACACAGACATAAAAATGCCCATGAGCAATTATAGCATCAGCCATGGTAAGTTGAATGTACATCATTTGGGAGCCTAACATATAGGGTTATGGTGAAGATGCTGACATTATTATATACTATTATTCCTTAATAGCTACAGAAGCAGACAAAGGGATTATACAACTTATCCAAGGTGGTATAGCCCTGTCTCTTAAGCCTTTGCTAAGAATCACAGTTTTATTCTGATTTTAAGTCATCCTACTGGTGATTACAGTGTGATGTTCAGTGGGAGAAGAAAGTGGTTCTCAAATTATTCTCTATCAAAAATTACTCCCAGTGCTTTTTAATAGTGATTATAATATACCATACCAGGCATTCTATATCCAAAATTCCTATGAAGGGGCCTGAAAAATGGAATGTTATTTGAGAAGTACCCATGTTTGGGTACACTAGACACATGACTAAAAGACACCAAGTGTTATAAGTCCAGGAGTCAAAGGCTCATTCCTCTGCAGCAGAGGCAGTTAAGTTGCTGAGAGTTGTTGAGAGATGTTATGGACTGGGTTTTAACAGTGATCAGCAGTTAGCCATGCAGAGGGTAAAGTCAGCTTTGTTTCTTCCATGAGAATAAGTAGACACTTAGGTACTCAAGGAGAAAAGAGGAGGGTGGACCTCTTATGTATGTTACAGTGAGCACAGATATAGGAAACTAATCCAAATGCTTTGTTATTTGCACCTAGGACCAGATTGAGTGTAAAAGCCACTACCTTGTGCGACATGATTTCAGGGCTCCCACAGACTGTAGCTCACCTCCCACCCATCTTGAAACTTCCCTACCAGAGCCCCATATTTTGGTGCAAGTCTTTGCCTCGAGCTTAAAAATCTAAATGTACTGGATTGCTGACACATGAGAACACTATGCACAAACACTTAATGTGATTAGTGTAGCCACTTCAACCTTTACAGCGCTCACCCCCAGGGACATATCAGAGACGGGAGTGGCGTCATGCGAAAATTATTAGTCCCAGTAAAATCTCCGTTAAAATGCGTAGAGGAAGTGGAGCCAACGGATCTTCAGTGGGGGGGGGAGCACAAAAAGGGTGCCCAGGAGGACAAAGACGTGATCCTTCCTTCCCCCTTCCCTGCTACCAGTTACCAAATCACATTTGCAAACTGAATGTGCTTGGAGTCATGGTGAAGACACAGCTGGGAGAGATCAATAGTGTCTAAGTCACGTGTGTGAAAGAAGGATCCTTACCAAGTGGCTATTATTGCACAAGCACACACATCTCTTTTGTTTCTGAGAAAGCACAAAACAAGCCTGTAAAAGAAGGACCAACCCCAATCCCAAACATCCAGTGTGCTGCATCCACAGTATCGGTCTATGTCCACTATCTGCCCTGGTGCTTTCTTGTTTTTTTTAAATGGACTTTACTTGTCACACATAAAGCCAAGCTATCACAAGTCACAATAAGCTTAGAGAGAACCAAACATCATACTCCCCACACCAGGAAGAAGGAAAGAAACTTCACTTTAACAGCCCACTCTTGTCTCGCGCGCACGTAAATGTTTCTGACGCACAGGTTTTAAGGAAGGATGTCACTGTCCTCCCCACCCCTGCTTGCCAACCACGTAGGATAGGAGATTCCAGGTGATTCATTTGGATGACTTTAGTCATAAAACTCAAAGGGGAAATTGGTTCATAGTGAAAGCAGCCACTTTTCATTAAACCCTGCTAAAGGCTTCAGAATGAATCTACTGAGGCGGGATCTGCCTTTTGAGTCAGGGGCAGAGAGACAATTTGCATGTGACATAAATTCTCATAGGTCCTGTTAAGAACACATCAGACCTGGAATGAAAATGGAATTGACTTCTCACCCATTGTTGTCTCTCCCCAGCTTCACTCCTAGTGAAGTCATTAATGGCTGTACTTGTAGAGGATAAGGATGGAGCCCTTTGGGGCTTCCCAGTCACAGAGATGTTTAACAGATTGCTGCGTGAGGCGTTGCTTCACTCTTGAGCCTGGCTGCCTGCCTGTACCAGATTCTCCTTTAAATAAAGCAGCAGTAGCTTTGAGCAGTGTACCCTGCCAGAGCAACCCTGCCTGATGACCCAGGGTATCCTGACCCAGAGCGTAATCCATACCAAATCCCAGGTACTAGACTGTTTGCGTTAGTAGTTGTGAAACTTGAATGTTAGGGTTTTTAAGGGACGTTTAAAATCTGATGATACCTCTCAGGTTTTACACACACACACACACACACACACACACACACAGAGAGAGAGAGAGAGAGAGAGAGAGAGAGAGAGAGAGAGATCTCAGGGTTCTCATAGACCTTTCTTCCTGAATGAATAAAATATGTTACCCCTTTATTAAAGGCAAATGAGGAGAGTGGGTTACTTCTAGTTACAGAAAACCTATAAGATAGGATATGTGTGAGAGAGAGATGGGAGAGAGAGAGAGAGAGAGAGAGAGAGAGAGAGAGAGAGAGAATATGAATGAATATGAATGGGGATAAATGAGTCTGTGCACACGTGAGGACCCAGCAAGGGTATCTATCATTCTCTACCCCTTCCAGTGAGACAGGTTCTCTCACTGAGTCTGAAGCTAGGCTGTCAAACCCCAGAAACCCTGTCTCCATGTTCTTACCCCTCAGCACAGGGTTACAGGTGTACATTGACCACATCCACATTTTTAAAGTGTTCAAAGGATCTGAACTCAGGTCCTCACCCTTGCTTACCAAGCTCTGTTACCCTGTGGGCCATCTCCTCAGCCCCCAAATAGGATAGTTTGTATTTATATTTCCTGACCCTCAGAAAGAAGAGAGTGAGGTGGGAATTAATATCTTTTCAACTGATAAGTGTGGTGTCGTATGCAAGTTGTATATTATTTTTCAGATTTTTGTTGTATGATATAAACACTGAAAGTAAAAACACCGAGTGTGGCATAGCATCCTAATGAATGGGTGTGTCATCGACACTCAGACATAGGCCAAGTCATGACCATCACTTGTCTTCTCCCATCAATTTTGCTTTTACCACTTTGTCCTAAAACAGAAGCCCTCTCGTTTTATTGAGGTTGGTTCGTATTGGTTGGTTGGGTTTCATAGTCCTGGGAATCTATCCCAGTGCCACCTTCTTGCTCATCAAATTACACCCCAAGTCCTCCGGTCCTCTTTGCTTTTCCTTGCTGTTTCATTGTTCAGGAAACAAATCAAATGATTTGATTCCACTTGATCTTGTGTATGAGTGCAGGCTCAGAGCACATTCTATTGTGCTAACCTACTTATTTAAACACGTATGTCTTTACGATCCACCCCGATTGTCACATATCTTTAATTTTCATTGACTCAGACCGTGCTGTGACCTTTTTTTCTTTTATCAAATATACTCTTTCTTCCATTTATGTTTTGTGCACAGAGACTTACAGTAGGGTTGTTTGGTGTATTAGTCACTTTCCCGTTGCTGTTATAGAGCATAGTGACAACGGCAGCTTATAAAAGAAACTGTTTATATGGATTTGTGGTTCCAGTAGGATAAGAGTCCATCATGGTGAACTCTCAGGGAAGGAGTAGCAGCAAGCTCCCATGGCAGCAAGTGCCCAGCATGGCAGTAAGAGCAGGAGTCTGAGAGCTCACAGCTTCAAATGCAAACAAGGACAGCCAAACAGGAGTGCCACAAGACTTCTGCTCCTGCCCCAAGTTATAGACTTCTCAAGCAAGGCTGTGTTACCTAAACCTCCCAACAGGAGACCGAGGGTTCAAATGACAGAGACTGGGGAGAACATTTCTTATTCAAGCCACCAAACTGAGTCTAAGGGCATGTTATCTGTTTGCCTTGAAATTGGTATTTCTAATTTCATCTTTATTATGTCATATCAGCTTCCTGAAGTTCTGCCAACACTACGCTATGTGGGCCAGCCAGGAGCACATGGAGAGAGAGGGGGGGAGGAGAATGGGGAGAGAGGGAGAAGAGGGTAAGGGGAAAGTGCAGGAGGAGAAGAGAAGAGAGCAAGAGAGTGCGGAGGTGGCAAGCAAACCCCCCTTTTATTTATTTATTTATATTTACTTACTTACTTATTTACACTCCTTACTTTATTCCCACCACCTCATCCACCCTCTGACTGTTCTACATCCCATACGTTCTCCCTACCCACCTGTCTCCACATTGATATCCCCAACCCCCGCCCCACCTGACTTCTAAACTCCCTGGGGCCTCCAGTCTCTTGAGGGTTAGGTGCATCATCTCTGAATGAACACAGACATTGCAGTCCTCTACTGTATATGTGTTGAGGGCCTCATATCAGCTGCTGTTTGCTGCCTGTTTGGTGGCCCAGTGTTTGAGAGATCTTGGGAGTCCACATTAACTGAGACTGCTGGTCCTCCTAAAGGGGTGCCCTTCTCCTCAGCTTCTTTCAGCCTTCCCTAATTCAACAACAGGAGTCAGCTGGTGGGGTACAAATATCTTCATTTTAACTCTTTCAGCTGCTTGTTGAGTCTTCCAGGGTGTGGTCATGCTAGATCCCTTTTTGTGAGCACTCCATAGCCTCAGTAATAGTGTTAGGCCTTGGGATATCCCTTTGAGCTAGATCTCACTTCAGGCCTGTTGCTGGAACTTCTTTTCCTCAGGCTCCTCTCAATTTCCATCCCTGTAATTCTTTCAGACAGGAACAATTATGGGTCAGAGTTGTGATTGTGGAATGCCCCCCTCCCCCATTTGATGCCCTGTCTTCCTGCTGGAGGTGGGCTCTATAAGTTCCCTCTCCCTACTGTCCAGCATTTCATCTAAAGTCCCTCCCTTTGAGTTCTGAGAGTTTATCACCTCCCAGGTCTCTGGTGCATTCTGGAGGGTTCCCCAAACTTCCTATCTCCCAAGGTTGCCTGTTTCATTCTTTCTTTTGGCCCTTAGGGCTTCAGTCCTTTTCCCTTACCCAGTACAAGATCAGGTTCCCCTCCCACTCCCACTCCCACTCCCACTCCCACTCCCACTCCCTCCCCTTCCATCCACTTTGCCCCCCAGGTCCCTCTCTCCCTCCCCACTTGTGATTGCTTTCTTCTCCCTCTCAAGTGGCACTGAGGCGTCCTTACTTAGACACTTCAGCTTGTTGACCTTTTTGAGTTCTGTGGACTGTATCTTGGGTATTCTGTATTCTTTTTATTTTTTATTTTATTTTTTTGGCTAACATCCACTTATTAGTGAATACATGCCATGAATCTCCTTTTTGGGTCTAAGTTATCTCACTCAGGATGATATTTTCTAGTTCCATCTATTTGCCTGCAAAACTCAGGATGTCCTCATTCTTTACTGAGTAGTATTCCATTGTGTAAATGAACCACATTTTCTTTATCCATTCTTCTGTCGTGGGACATCTGGATTGTTTNCAGCTTCTGGCTATCACAAATAAGGCCGCTAAGAACATAGTGGAACATGTGTTCCTGTGGTGTGATGGGCCATCTTTTGGGTATATTTTCAAGAGTGGTATAGCAGGTAGATCCATTTCCAATTTTCTCAGAAACTTCCAGATTGATTTCCAGAGTGGTTGTACCAGTTTGCAATCCTACCAGCAGTGGAGGAGTGTTCTTCTTTCTTCACATCCTCACCAACATGTGTTGTCACCTGTGGTTTTGATCTTAGCCATTCTGATTGGCGTGAGGTGGAATCTTGGGGTCTTTTTTATTTGCATTTCTCTGATCACTAAGGACTTTGAACATTTCTCTTTTTTTTAAATTTATTTATTATATGTAAGTACACTGTAGCTGTCATCAGACACTCCAGAAGAGGGTATCAGATCTTGTTACAGATGGTTATGAGCCACCATGTAGTTGCTGGGATCCGAACTCGGGACCTTCGGAAGAGCAGTCGGGTGCTCTTACCCACTGAGCCATCTCACCAGCCCTGAACATTTCTTTAGGTGCTTCTCAGCCATTCGAGATTCCTCAGTTGTGAAATCTCTGTTTAGTTCTATACCCCATTTTTTGATTGGATTCCTTTGGTTTTTTGGTGATTAGCTTCTTAACATAGTAAAATGGCCATCCTACCAAAGGCAATGGGTAGATTCAATGCAATCTCCATCAAAATCTCAACACAATTCTTCAAAGATGTGGACATAGCAATTCTCAAATTCATCTGGAAAGGCAAAAAAATAGGTAGCTAGATAGATAGATAGACAGACAGACAAGCCCAGAATAGCAAAAACAATTCTTAACAATAAAAGAACAGCTGGGAGAATCACCATTGCTGACTTCAAGCTTTACTACAGAGCAATAGTGATAAAAAAAACTGCATGATATTGGTACAGAGATAGACACATTGATCAATAGAATAGAATTGAAGACCCAGATATAAAACCACACACTTACAGACACTTGATCTTTAATAAAGAAGCCAAAAATATACAATGGAAAAAAGAAAGCCTCTTCAGTAAGTGGTGCTGGTCTAACTGGCTGTCTGTATGTAGAAGAATGAAAATTGACCCAGATTTGTCACCTAGTACAAAGCTCAAGTCCAAGTGGATCAAGGACCTCAACATAAAACCAGATACACTGAATGTAATAGAAGAGAAAGTGGGAAAGAGCCTTGAACTCATTGGCACAAGGGGAAATTTCCTAAACAGAACTCCAATGGCTCATGCTCTAAGATCAAGAATTGATAAATAGAACTTCATGAAACCAGAAAGCTTCTGTAAGGCAGAAGACATAGTCAATAAGACAAATCAACATCCTACAGATTGGGAAAAAAAAATCTTCACTAACCCCACATCCAATAGAGGGCTAATATCCAAAATATATGAATAACGCAAACACAGAAATGCAGTCCCCTTTATAGTAAGTCACACACACCTAGCTATTGCCAGGTAACTGTGGGGCAGAGCCTAGATGAAATGTCAACACTCATACTGTCTCCATGATCTTGTTACTTGGCGGTGTGTCCTCAGGAGTGGAAGAGTGTCATCTGTCTTCTCCTGGGGAATTTTCTAAATAATCTTTGCCTGTAACCAAAACCATAGACTGAGTAGACACTGAACACCCAGTCTCTGCTCATGTGTATGTCTGGCATGAAGAAGTTGTGATATTTTAAAGCAAGGTTAAGATTAGGGTGGCAGGGTGTATGTTTAACATGTGAAGACTCCATCCACAACAACTGGTTACTCTTGCAATTAAATAAGTGGCCCAGGGTGCATCATGTGTCTGCACCTTCCAACATCTTAAGGAAGAAAGGTGACTTGTCCCAGAGCACACAGTCAGGATGAAACAAAGCTAGCGCGTGAATATAAATGCCTCTCTATTGGTCTTCACCTACTATATGAAAATGCCTCTAATCAGAAGAAAGCCTCAAGTGGGAACTCCAGACACTTGAGACTATGAGCCCTGAAGCTGGCTTTCCTCCTGCACATGAAGTTCGCTGTGGCTGTCAATCTGATGTGCTTTCACTGAAGTATCCATTGCCCACTGCTTAATAGTCTCTGCTTGTCAGACAATAGCTAGAATTCTCACAGCAGGGACCAGGAAGCTGAATCAACATGGATTTACTGAGGAGTCCCTGAGAACTCTCCAGGTTTGGTCATTGTTGGGGTCTTTGTCCCTATTATTTTATGGGAGACATGTTGCTGAAGTGGTTAATATTTTCCTCGCGTCCACTAAGGGACCAAATGCTCAAGTTCTTTTTTTCAGCTGTAATATTTTTGTGTTGCTATAAATATGACTCTACTTCAAATGGGTTGAACAAGAAAACTCACAAATAAATGCTTTGACATGACCACAATTATATGGTGTAGAACTGACCTACTTAGTGAGAACATGTCCCCTAGAGTTCTTTAGCTCATCGTATATTAAGCCAACAGAGAAATCTTCCTGCTAAGTGAACTTACCAGCGAAGACTGGAGCCTGTAGTTTGTCAGTTAATCTAAAAAGAAAATACGTGAAAAAAATGTGAATCATTAAAAATATGGCTATCTTTCAATTTTACCTTGACTGAGAACATATAATACACTGATATTATCGAATTATGGCTATTTTGATCCTGATACCAAGTCAGTTTGTAATCATTCTTGATGCCGGAATGCAGTTTTGCTAATTGGAATGTTGGGCCTGATTTTTAATGAAAGCCCCACATATAATACATGTCCCGTATAATTTCCAGTTTGAGCTTTTTAAAAGTAATGTAGGTGTGAAACAAAGTGCTTAGGAATTTTATAGAAATTCTGGACCTGTGTGTATTTCTATCTAATTCTTCTCAAGTGTGTTGCTGTCTAATACCTCAGCAATGTGGGTCATTCTAAAATGTTAAATTATCATTTTTATTGAAACAACTCCTTTTTTTTTACATTTATTTTACTAGTTTATTACATATTTCAAAAATCATGTGATCCTATCAAAGTCAGCTGACACAAGCAGGTTCAGAAGCAAGTGTCTAGGACTCTGGACAGCAGCCAACCTCTGTATACAAAGGGCCTGTCTAGCATTGGTGTTCAGAATGCAGCTGCCATCAGACTGAGACACAGGCCATTCCGGGCCTCTTCATTCACATCACTACATTATTGCAAAGCTTCTAGACAAAGTGAAATCTGGAAATGGAGTGGCTCATAGATAAAAGAAAGGGATACTGAAGTATGACTCTTATTTCCTTTCTTCTGGGGGTCCAGGGCTAACCTGTGTGTGGTAATCATTCTGTTTGGTTGGTTTATTTTGTTTTCCTTGTATGGGTTAGAATCTACTAGGCCTTCTGCATATGCCATCCTGTTGAATCCAAGACTGGCTCTGACTAGGTAAAGGGAAGGTACTCCTTCCATAGGCCCATGTCTGGGGCTGCTTCAGCAAGGGAATGTGGAGATGCCAGTGTGAGTCTGCAAACACCAATGGAGACATTGGCTCTATAATCTGCTTAGGACCCTGAAGCCAAAGGCTGTAAATCAGAGGAACATTTCAAGTTCCTGTGGGGTTTTCCTCTGGTTGGTTCCTTCTTCCCTGGTGCCTGATGGGTCCCGTCACCCAGCTTCCCTGATAACAACCAGCTTTCAGTTGCTGTCAGGCAAGAGGGCACTATAGAAAGAACAAAGGTGGGCTTCCAACAGTGGAGACTTTTAAGGATAGGGTCCATATCTTCTTTTGATATAAATATAGCAAAAAGGCAATTAACAGATTTAGTTATGACATTCTACACTTTCAAATCACGCAGTTGAGAGCCCCCAAACCCCTGGTATGGACAGTTAGTATAAATCTTCGTGGTGTGTGGGTGTTGGGGGGCGGGGTGACATACACTCCATGGTCTGGTATAGAGGTCAGAGGACAACTTGAGTCAGTTCTCTTTCTGCCTTGGATCTCAGGGGACAAACCTAAGTAATTAGACTTGGTATCCAGTGCTTTTCCCCCACTAATCTATCCTGCTGACCCCAATTCTTTATCTTTAATGGGGAGAAAACTACTTGTCTAATTGCTAGTTACTGTGATGATGAGGATCAAGCTATTTAAACCATAGCTAAAATGTTTTCATCAAACAGAGAGCTGTTGTGCCAAGTAACAAAAGAATAGAAACAATAACCCTTGCGACCATTTCTACAGAAAGAGCCTTTCTGCTCTAGATTGTCCTGGTTTGACAAATCTGTAATAATGGCTAAGGAATACCTCCTCCCACCCCCATGTGTGTGTGTGTGTGTGTGTGTGGTGTGTTTGTGTGTGTGTGGTGTGTTTGTGTGTGTTTGTGAGTATATCTGTCTGTGCTCTCCCCCACTTTGTCTTTTAGACAATTTTGACCTTGGGGTTTGTTTGTGTTTAACAGCTTCTTGATTTTATATTTACACTCTGGGGACAGGTGGCAGGTAGGCAGGGCCTCTGGACACTCTGTGACGTACCATCTGGAGAGATCTTGAAAAGAATTAGTACTTGGCACCACTGGCCAAAGACTGTTGGCAGAGCAGACATCTCAGGTTTCACTGTAGCTTTGGGGGTTCCCTTGGCCCTGAGTACTTGACTGCACACAGAAACTGGGTGATGAGACAGACCCCATGTAACCCTCATCTTTTTCTCCAGTGTAGTTGTCCAAAGCCTTTGCTCTGCTCTTTGTTTTTTTTCTCAGTGTGGATGGATACAATTGTCTTTTTTTTTTCCATGATGGTTTTGACGTTTAAATGATCTAACATGATGAAACAGCTATGTTAGGAGCTGACTTGTGCTACCTCTCTCTGAACTCTGAAACTCCAGTCCCAACTCCTGTCAGCCAATATTCCCTAAGAAAGCTGGTTGTTAAGTCTACAGACTGACCCAGGGATTGAAATGTTGCAACTGGGCAGTTAGACTGTTTCAGATTGATAATCAGGACTGTGGCAGGTTGTCTTTAATCCTCATTCATTGCTCTTGCCTCTCTCTCCTTGACTGGTATCTTGGGCTATCACATGGACACACACACACACACACACACACACACACACACCAAAGACCACCTTTGGGACTGTAATAGTTCAGTAGCACATGAGCTCCCACTCACTCTGATGCTCAGCGTGTTCTATGATCACATTTGAAACCCATAGAAGAAATCTCCCCACGTGTTTGATCTGCCTACCTCAGGTCCCCACCAAGGTATTTGATAAATGCATCAAGTTACAATGCGCTCTTGTTCTGTGACTTATGCAATCTCGTCTACAGTGGACCAACATGCAGTTTCATGGCGTGGTTCCTAGATTGTGCTTACTCGTATCTGACTCTGGATAAACCACCTCTTGTTCCCTTTAGAGAAAGGTGTTTGCATCAGCAAACTCCATGTCTTGGAAAAATGACCTGATTTCAGGGAAAATACCATCATTATAAATGAGCTTCCTTAAGCTGAGGTCATTGGCTTTTCTCCAATATATGATGGCTACATTAATAAAAGAGGAAGCTGGGGACATGACAGGTGGGGAGAAGACATAGGAAGGTGTCCTCGGAGAGCAGGGAGATGTGTCTTCAAGGCAGGAAACATTAAGTATTGGCAGCGGCAGCAAGCCAGAGGCAGGAGAAGACGGAACAGTATCCCTCAGACTGAGAAGCCATCTAGCCCAGCCATGGCCCTTGGTCTTAGATGTCTCACCTTCAGAGCAATTAGAGGGTGAGTTTGAGTTAAGGCACTTGGTTTGTATCATTTTGATACAGTCACCCCAGCAAACGAATACATACCTATCCTTTGATGTTATTGTACTCCTCTTGTACTGTGTCCTGCTTCCTCCCAGAACCCTCTGCAGTACAGGAACCCTCTGCAGTACAGGAACCCTCTGCAGTAGGGAAACCCGTGTGTTCAGGGCTTCCTGGTTCTGATCTTGCACTGGGCACAGGGCAGTGCTCTTGTGATATGTAATATGTAGGTGGTGGTGGTGGTGGTGGTTGTTTTAAGTTCTCCGGGTAGTGCCTGCAGGTCTCTGCACATACATCCTGCTGTGGACGATTCTTCAGTAAAAATCGCCTCATGAGGCTAACCTGAAAAGAAGCAGTGTTTGCAAACGTGTCGCTGTGCTTGTCATTTCGATGACAATGTTTAAAGCGTCTCAGATCATTGGGGAAAGACGGGGATCTTCACTTCTAGGTCTCCTATTTTCCCCCTCCATCGGGGAGGATGTTTGCAGGTGTGGAGAAGTCAGCAGGAGAATGGATTTCCTGAAACCCTCCTTAGGGGACTAAGTGACCACCAATCACCCAACTCTGTCATTCATGTTAACTGTGCAATTTCAAATTTTAAAAGAGCCCCTTTAGGGGTTTGTGATTGAGGCTGTGTCCTGCCTGGCTGCCTGGCATTTCTTTGAAACTGTTTGGTACAGCTTTGCTTTTGATTGATGTTATATGGAAAATCCTCCTTCTGGTTGTACAATAGACCCAGTATTACATCTGTCAGCAACATTATAGGAAAGACATTCCAGCCCTGCATCTGATAGCTCAGAGGGATTTTTTTTTTGGGGGGGGGTGGGTGGCTTTTTTCCCATCCACAACACAAAAATATAATCTCCATTCTGCCAAGCAGTATTGAACCCTTTGCCTTGATCTGAGGTCTTAGGATCTCAGAGACTTCAAGTGTCGCAGGCTCTGGTGAGGGAGCCAGGACCCCGCAGTGCGAGCTGCCTGCAGGCTGTGACTTCCAGCAGAGAGAAAGGTTTGAAGCATCAAAAGGTTCACACCTCAGGGTGATTTCAATGCAGAGACAGAGGAAGAGTGACCCCCATCCCTGACCCTCCAAAACTCACATCTGTAACCCTCCCATCTAGGGGAGAATGATAGCCTTTGTCTTCCTAGACACTGCAGGAATACAAAGGATGGGAAAGACCCTTGGAAGTCTGGAGGGGGAAGGGGACAGCAGGGCCATGTCAGAGGGCACTAACCCTGCACTCTGAGACTTGTGTTCTAATCCCACACCTGCCCTCCATCTAGCTGGGAAACCTTCGCAAAGCCCCTGCACCTGCCTGAACCTTTCTCTATTTATAAAAATAGGTTAATAACAAGTACTTGACCTGACAGTTCTCTCCCTGGAATTATGTCCCGTTGTGAGTGAATGTGCCTTGCACTATTTATCCCTCTGTCAGCCTCCTCTCGTCCCTCCATCTGTCTCCTGTCACATTTATCACATCATTACTACATGCCACGTGCTTTGCTAAGTATAATAATGTTCATTAATTACATGGCTCAATGAGGCACTATCCTGCTTGTGCTTAAAAATCACATTACTTGGGTTCAAATAAATCCCAGCTGTCAGCATGACCTTGACCAGATCCCTTGGCCCCCAGAAGTTCAGATTTCTTCCTTATAAATGGAGAGAGCAAGAATGACTACATTGGACGATCCTTGGGAGAAAGAAAAAGATGTGTGTCAAGTATTCCGCCGCACACCTGACAGCTTAGTAAGTGCTGTTTAAAAATCAGCAAAACACAACAGCACACACTTGTGGAAAAGTGAGTTTCTCTATAACGTCCAAAGAGATGCATCTACCTGAAGGTTATCAGCTTCATCTGGGACTAGAAACAGTTGCTTGATAAATGAGTTAATTTCTGCAGTCCAGTGTTCCATTTCTATTTCAGTTTAAGCAAATATTGGTCTCACAGATTTTTTTTCTTTTTTAAAACTATTTATTTTTTTTAAATGTGTTTTTAATTGAAATAGAATTACATCGCCCCCTTCTTTCCTTCTTCTAAGCTAACTCCCTCCAACTCTTCCCTTGTCCCCATCCTGAAGTCAAAAGCCTCTTTCGATGATGATGATGATGTATATATATTACATACATATATATATATATATATATATATATATATATATATATATATATAATTCCTGTAGTCCTATATAGTTTTGAGGCTGACCAGTCTGCATTAGACATCCAGTAAGGGGGTTCATATTCTGCTAGCAGTCATTCTTATAGAAGTTTTCAGAGGGCACTAAGGATAAAGAACGCCTAGTCATGTCTGCAAATGGGCAGATATAAGGGTGAGAAACCAGCAATCTGGAAAGAACTAAATTCACTGCTTAGAAGAAAATTAGCCCTACAACAAGAAAAAAATGGGGGGGGGGGGAGCACAAACTATGTGGACTACACTGTGAAAGGTAGGACCTGGTAGGTAGGTGGGGGTAAGAGGAATTGCTCCAGCCAGAGAAAACGACATAAGGCAACTTACAAATGTGTGCAGATGTGAAGACAGCAGGGCAACCAGGATTTAACTGAACCTCACTGGGATAAAGCAGAAAGCAAATGTTAGGGGAAACAGAATAAAAACAAGTAAGTTGCTTTTCCAGTGGGAATGACTACAGTGTCTCTAATGTTGGGGGATGTGTCCACGGGGTTTATCCCTTGCTATCTGTTATTTAGGGCATGGGCATGTAGCAAATACTGGATGGTATGTTTTAAAATGGGTCAGAATTTGTTTTATTTGGTGTGGAAGAAAGAATCCTGTGACATTTTCTGAGATGAATAGAATACCATTATATTGCAGTCTCTCGAGAGAGATTGCCCAGGTCCTTTATATCACTGGATCATAACAAGAAGTTATAAACAGGTAGCCCAGTAGATCATGGAATGTTGGATGATAGCTATGAGAATTAGAGTTCCGCAGCTGGGAGCAGATTTTGGAAATAGTGTTTGTCACTCTTTGAATCTGTAAGGAAGATGCTATATGGAAGAAATTGAAAGTCTCTCCCAAGTTTCTTCCTTGGGTGACCTCTGTCACCTCCATGGTGTTGGTCAATCTTGTAGACACTGAAGACTCAAAGGTGCAAAAGCATCAGAGTTCATATTAATATACTTAAATTTTCTTCTCACAGAGTGCTGTTGCAAGGGTGTCTGTTGCTAGCTTACTGTGGATATATTTAAGTCACCTGGGTAAGACTTCACAGGGGAACTGAGTCTTGGGTAGGAAGAAGTGGTTTGGGTGAAGAGGAAGTCCATCATCTTTATCCTATGCATAATAGCTGTTGGCCATTGTAGGGGAATTTGGGCTTCAACGTTTAGCAGGGAAATGGAAATTAAGAGTGAAGCTCTGGAGAAGGGCTGAGGCAAAACATGGTTATCTAGCTGTCATGTGAGCGTGTATAACTAACAGTTGAAAAAAAGATATGGCAGAATGTCAAAGAATGTGCCCATGAAGGTTCCAGAAGGAAAGGTAGACAAAGATAGGAGAGGAAGTCATAAGCAGTGTAGTGACAGAAACACAAGAGTGACTTCTTCAAGACGGTGGGCGTGGTAAGGTGTGCAGCTGAGTGAAGAGACCAGGGTGAGTTAAGTGTGCAGAGGGGATCACAGGAGAAGGTCATTCCCAAGGATTTGGGTTTCCCTCCATGGAGCATGTCACAGATTACAAGGTCCCCATGGTAGCCATGTGTTGGCTCTCTTGTTTCCTAGTGAGTATTATTATGAAATATAATACAGCAAGGGAGTACCTGCCAGACCTGTGCCAAGATGTCCCCTGAGAAATCACACTGTGCAACAGAGTTGGTATGGGGGGGGGGGGTTATTTGGGGGAAAGAAGGGGGGGAGTGAGGGCCTGGAGAAGGGGTAGAGGCAAACAAGTGGATATGTAGACAGACAGACAGACAGACAGACAGGAACAAAACCATGAGGGCAGAGAAAGTGGGGACAGAGGACAGAAATGGGTAGAGAGAGATGGCTGGAGCACATTGGAACAGAGAGACATGGAGCTAGAGTGGCAGGGCAGTCCTTTTATATGACATCAGCAGTTGCTAGGTCCCTGGGAGGGGCATGGCAGAATTGTCTATAAGCTCACAAGTAGGGACCCAGATCGTTTTGGTTCTAGACAGTTGATGTCCTGTTCACTTTGAGGGTCCAGGGGGCTTGCTGATTGTTTGCCTCCAGGAGAGAGGAAACTCTGGTATTCGCAGCCCCCATTTTCCTTCCCAGACTTGCACACTTTCTGCTGATTCACACACCCTCCATTGTTATGCTGCAGTGCACTGCAATGTGCTCCCTACCATTCCTGGCTCATCCTGGATTGTAAAGCAGTAACTACTAAGCAGGGAATTTCATACAGGCTCATTTGCAATAATCCAGCACTGGTTTTACTTTTAGCCTTGTCTGGGTGTGGTCCCCTCTCTTCCCCCGAATTGTATTATTGGAACCTGGATACTAATCCTACCTCCCATTCCAAACTCCCTCTGAGGACTCTGGTTCAAAGTCATCTTTGCTTTTGTCAAATCTCTGTAGTATTGCTCAATATAATATATCTGCTTGTTCTTGGACTGGCCTGGGCCATGACTTCTCTTGTTCTGCACATGTTTTTTCTATCTTGATTTCTTGTTTCAGTTTTCAGAGGTTTATGTATTGACACTCTGACTTGATTGTAAATTCCCTGAGGTGATACAAAGGCCTTAACCTTTACTATACCTATAATTTATAGCTGCTTCTCCTAACTTTCTGTTCTTTTATCTTTTATCTTTTTTAAAAAAAAAAATTGATAGCACATGGTCCAGAAGAGAACAATAGATTATTTGGAAACCTGAATTTGAATTTGTTCACAGCCAAATGAAATATAAGTGGCTGTGGAAAATGCTGTCTATGCACTGTGAGCTCTAGAAAATTGAAAAATAGCAATACTGACTCACAGGGTCTGAATGGCTGAAACGTGACGTAATAATTGATCATTCTTCAGAGCTTCTCTGGGTCTTAATAGGTGAGTGTACAGTGATGATTATTGGTTGGCCATGTCCCCATCCAAAAGGTGTCCACATTCAAAACTTGAAGGGGAGACTTCAGTGTCTCAGACATTCAGGTCAGAGACATTTATCTGACAGGATTTATTCAAAGTCCTTAAAGGTTCAAAACTGCAAACCTCCCTGCTCCCAAGTATTGTGGATAAGGGAGCACTCAGCCTCCCATTTATTGGTATTCCTTGAAGAGTTTTTCTCTTGGTGGCTCAAGAGATGACTCAGGTTAAGAGTAACGACTGCTCTTCCAGAGGTCCTGAGTTCAATTCCCAGCAACCACATGGTGGCTCACAACCATCTGTATTGGGGTCTGACGCCCTCTTCTGGTGTGCCTGAAGAGAGCAATGGTGGTGTACTCATATGCATAAAATAAATAAATAAATCTTTAAAAAATTATATGAGTTTTTTCCTCTGGAAGCCCTTCCCCTTCATCCCTCCACTGAAAATGCCATGTCCTACTGGTTGTCATGTGTCCATCCATCCATCCATCCATCCAAACTGTGGCTTCTTCACATATGCTCCTTCAGTGCATTGCTCGGAGCACAATTTGCTACTACTCTATAAGCAGAAAGCACAGTTAGAGCTTAAGAAATGAAAAGACTTGAGACAAGCTTGCTGGCCAAATCCTGGAGGAATCCTATCACTTTACTGGCGGCTGTGTGATCTCCTGACCGGTGCCTTGACCTTAAACCACCCCTCCCCCCCTTCCTCCTCTGCAGGGAGTGAGTCACTGTGACTCTCTGATGGTTGTTGAATGTTTGAGTGCATCCTATAAAAAGTAATGCAGGCGCATAACTTTCCCCTGGACCTAGAACTAAGTGCTTAGGAAATGACAGTCCTAGCCCCTCACAGGAAAGATTCCAAACCCTATTTGTTGTTGTTGTTGCTGGGTTGTTGATTTTTTTTTTTTTTTCCAAATTAAGCAGAAAGTCATTTAGTTCTCCTCTCTCCTTTCCATTGATTGTTTTACTGTTATTGCCCACGATCAAATTTGGCTCCTATTCTCCCTGACAAGTTCCTCTGTAGTTTGAATAATCATTAAAATCACTCTTGCAAACAAGCCATTATGAGCTCTTAAGGAGAGAGGGGCTTTGTGGTGAAGCCAAGGCTGCGT
Organism: Mus pahari; assembly: GCF_900095145.1. Lineage (NCBI taxonomy): Eukaryota > Metazoa > Chordata > Mammalia > Rodentia > Muridae > Mus > Mus pahari. The sequence continues at coordinate 55,450,886 of NC_034595.1, forward strand.
TCTCTTTCTGATCCAGAAGACCTTTCCGGTCTTCATTTGCAAAAGGTAGACCGACAGAAGCCGTTTACCAGGAACTTGGTGGTTCTATTTCAGCAATGCAAGCTGAGCACTGAGAGAGACACAGTAAAGAACTAGAGAGTTGACCATCTGAAACTGTGGGAGTGAAAATGGAGCAAAGATCATCTCAGCCCAAAGGCCTTGGTCCACTGCTTCTTCAGAAGAGTCTGAGTTAAGGTAAAGGGTGTGGAGAAGGACATACATCCACGGAACAGTGAATCAGGACTGGGCCAGCACATCCCTTCCTTTAGTTAAACATTCTGTAAGGATCTCAGCCTTGGGTAGTGAAGGAGAAGCAGGTACCTGTATTGGAAGTCTGAGCTTCAGGAATGTGATTTCTTCAGTAATGTGAAATTCAGATTTCTCTCTGCTTTTTAATGGAACTTGAGTTCCCATCCCCCCATTAGCCTGGGGAATTCTTAATGGACTAATTCCATGGCCTAATTCCTATCCACTATTAACACTTTCTAAATGGCTTCAAGTAACAGAGTCAACTTTAAGAGAGTTAGATAATAGGGCATATTATAAGAACCCAGTAGTGTCTCACGGAGTCAAGAAGGATAGGAACCCAGGAATCTGAAATCAACAAGAACCTGAACACTGCATTCTCACTGTGGTCTCTTCTTCGGGATTCTTTCTACCCTATCTTTTTTTTTCTTTTTTATATTTTTTTCTTTTTCTTTTTCTTT
>NC_034595.1:55451878-55529848 GCF_900095145.1 Mus pahari
CTCTCTCTTCTCTTTTCTTTTTCTTTATTCTTTTCTTTTTTTAAGTCTGGTTTTGTTTCCCTGATTTACTGTAGAAATAAAATAGCCCCCTTGATTTTTTTTCTTACCAGCTGTGGCATGCTCTGAACCCCCTCCCTCCTAAGGGGATGATGACCTCTCTCTCCCTTTTCCTCCCCCTCTTCTGTACCCCCTCTCCTCTTCTCACTCTCACCCTCGTTCTCTCTGCCTCAAAATTCAATTCCCAGAAATACAATCCTCTGATTAATAACACATGGGTGGACCAGGTGTTACTGTCCAGTGCAATCAAGAGGGGCCAGAAGGTGGGTCACAGTATGTAAGTGCAGTCACATGCCCGTACAAGGGGAGTGGTTGGGTGGTTTCTCAATCACTGAAATCCAGGCATGGATCACAAAAGGCAAGTATCTGTCCTTGACAAATGAGGCGAGTCTTGGCTCTTACAGTCTGTGAGATGGAAGCTCTCCAAATGGCCAGGGACAATAATACTCCAATATACTGATATTAAGAGTCAGCCATAATGTTTCAGTGTGAAAATCTACATTGGAACTGAATGGAAAAAAGCTCATGTTTGCAAGTAAAATTGGCCAGGTAGAAGCAATACTCTTATTTCTTCTTGCACACACAGCACACAGACTGGGTAACTTTTCGTGGAAGGAGGCTTAATTTGGCTTGTGGTACCCAGGTCTAAGGTCGGAGGCTACTTTGGTCAGTAGCTTTAGGCTGCCAGAGTCCTGAGGAAACACAGAGTACCAGAGTGGTAAGAAAAAGGGAGCAAATGTGTGTTTCTTCTGGTCTCTTATGCACCATCAATCATGGGGCTCCACCCCAGTGACCTTATCTAATCCAGAATCACCTTGCCAAGGTCCTGCTCTGAACCTCAGGCTTGGATTACATCTTCACTTCCTAAATATCTCACGGTGGGGATTAAATTTCAGCACATGGAATCCTGGGAGACACAGAGACTGTGTCTGGACTGTATCATAAGGCTGTGTCATTCTCTGTTTGCAAACCTCATGTTGGTTCTGTCTGTTCTGCATAAATGAGGACAGGAACATCCCGTCATAAAACTACCCGAGATTCCTGACTTACTTGGGACTGTACCTCGTAGTAGTTTGGAAGTTTTGTTTTTCTGTTCCTGAATCTCGAATATTTGCTACAACTGGATATGAAAGGCCTTGAGCGGAACACAGAGTTGCCAATCTTCTCTGAGCAAAGTTTCCATCAGTCGGGAGGATTTCACACAGGGATGTAGCCCTGGCTTCCGCTAAGCTGCCCAAGCTCTTCTCTTTCTCTGCTCTCTTCAGTCTCTGTGTTAGGTAAGCCCTATCTGCTTGTCATGGTGATAAAACACCATGGGGGGAAACGCGGCATGGGGGAAGAAAGGGTATATTTCAGCTTACACTTCCAGGAAACTGCCAGTTACAGAGGGAAGTCAGTGGAGAAACTCCAACAGGAAGGAACCCAGAGGGAGGAACTGAGGCATGGAAGAGGGCTGTTCTCTGACTCGCTCTCTGATGCTTGCTCAACCTCCTTTCTTGCAAATTCCTGGACCAGCAGCTCAGGGATGGCCCTCCCACGTTAATCACTCACTAAGAAAATGCTCTACAGACTTGGTATTTTCTCAGTCCAGATTCCCTCTTCCCAAATATGTCTGTTTGTGTCAAACTGACCAAGACCAAACCAAACCTCACCAGCACTCCAGTTTGGACCTAGGCCATTACTCTAGACTTCTGCCATGGCTCTCATTGGGCCTCTCCTCTGGCGTCCCTGGCCCCTCTTGGACTCCTCCCTTGAACACGGAGCAGTGAGAAGAACCTTTTTATGCCGAGCAGTTGCTTCTTTATGAAGACCCACAATGGCTTTCCACTGCTCCCAGAATCAAGCCTGCTCCCCTTGCTTACCCTGCCAAATAATGCAATACAGCCCCACTTCCCTACTCCTTTCCTTACATTGCCCCACTCTCCTCAGGGTGGCATTTATTTTGTTCAAGAACAGTTCAAGCTCTATTTCTCCCAACATGACTTCCCTTCCTTGTCAGGACTCCTTGCGTACGTCTTCTCTATGGCAATGCCTCCCTTGATCTGGCTATCTACAATAAGTGTAACCCTAGCAACTCCCTGTTAAATCAAACTGCTCCACCACCTTTAGAACACTTGCCACTTTCTGGAAAGAGTCTTCTCATTGTTTATACATACTTCCTCCCTCCCCCTCTGAGATCAGGATCTCCAGGGGAGATTGGGCTTCTCACTCTCTGCTGTTCATTACTGTACCCTGGGACACAAACCAGTGCTTGGCACAAAGTGGTACTTCAGTGTGAATTTAGGGAATAGAAACATATTAGAGATGTGGGAAGCCAGGACTGGGCCTGTGCCCTTGCATCTATTATGAATCACTGCTGGGGACACTTAGTCACTGTCTACCCCTGTACATCCTACTTAAACTCGCCATCACTGAGATTTATCTCTGAGTTTAATCAAATGTAATTTATACTGCAGCCTCCTCAGTAAATAATTGATTTGCCCTCTCTGTTGTCTCCATCACACATACTTCTTTGTACTCTAAAGAAATGATTTAATCAGTCGATAGTATACACAGCCCTCTTGTTTAGAAGCCAGAAGGAAGATAAAGCCTTGTTCGCACCAGAATATATACCAGCACCAAAATAATCTCACTTACAAAAGGCGCTCTTCAAGTACATTGGCAGCAGAGATATCCCACTGAATCCTGTGTTTTTCTAATGGAGATGACCCTGAACATTGTATCAGTGCAGAAGAAAGTAGCTGTTTGCAGGCTACTCCTGACAATGTAAACTCCTGTTCATTTGTGTTTTAATTAACCTCTGCCTGAGCCGTACAGGAAGCTCTCAAATACCCAGTATGAATGCTGGATGCTGGAGGACTTCAGAAGGGGGATTCTACTGGTCAGCACTGCCTTCGACCTCAGAACCACTAGGTCGCTCGCTGTCAGTCTGTCTGTAGGGTTTTGCCTGGCAGCTTGGCCAGACTCTTGCAAAATCTGCATCCATCCACTGGATGCCCTCTGTATCTCCCGAAGAAAGCTGTCAGGAGAGGAAAGTTTTACATCTGTTTTCACACATTTGTCTGTCTCGAGCCAACATGTTTCTGAAGCTGGAGAAGGGAAGGGGGTGGGACAAACAGGATGAAGCGTCAACACTGAAGACTCCACGTGGGCCTTCTCAAGGGGCAAGTACATCTTTGTAGTGCCTTTAGAAGTAATTCTCAGTATTGTATTTCTTTGTGCTGTTTTAATTGGAAACATTGTAACTGTTCAATAATAGGGATTGTTGAATAAATTATGATACATCTATGGGATGCAATGTGGTGCAGCCAAGACTAATCTTGCTACAAGCTCTCTGTTATGTATGAGAGAATATACATCATTCTTTGCCAGGTTTTTTCTTTCTTTCTTTTTTTCTAAGCAGCAGGGCAGAAGCTGGAGCTCGGTGGTAGAGCGCTTGCCTGGCGTGCCTGAGGCCCAGGATTCCATCCCTATATTTACAGCATGAACATATGTTCATACACTTATTTATTTGAAAAAAGAGATGTTTATGTGTATATGTATATACCTCAGGAAAATCTGGACTACCGTGCACTCAGTTGCAGCCTTAAATATCACCAGGTGGCATTAGGGGTGTCGTCCCCTTTTTATTCTCTTGTGTTTGCCACATTTTATGTCCTGCACATATTGACTTTATAATTAGAAGCTTATTAAGAAGCATTTATTTTAAGGAGTAGAAATTGCAAAAGTTAAAAGGAAACATCTGGGTTTGGGTGGTTTTTGTTGTTTGGTTTTGATTTTAGTTTTTTGGTTTTTGTTTTTGAGGGGGTGGTTTTGGGTTTTTGTTTGGTTGGTTTGGTTTGTGGTTTTGTTTTGGCTTTTTTTGTTAGTTTACTTTGTTTTGTCTTCCTGTGGTTGTTATTCACCCTGTGTCCTGCCCCTAGGGCTTTGCTGGTACCTGATATCTCTGGTCACACACATTTACCAAAAGGAGGAGTAGTGAATTGTGAACCACAGCTGTACTGCTCGCTCAATGGTGGTGGCAATGAGGTCATCTTGGATTGGTACTACAGTTCTCACCCTTACAGATGTGACCCGGCTACTGGGGGGGGGGGGTGCCAGGTGCCTCAGATCCACATTCGGTGATGAACTATTGGCTCAGAATTTTTCTTGGCTCTGTGAGATTCGGAATCACATATTTTACTTTGGAGGATCTGAATTCTCCCCGCCCACACCCTGCCTCCAAGCCCTCCTTTGTTGTGGAGGCTTTCTGGCTGCTTGGTCTTCCAGACCCTCTCTATCTCAGACTACTACTTTAAATTCATTGGTTTTTTTTGTCCTGCCTTTAATGGTGCTCTGAGAAATCTGCTGGTGGAAGCTTGTGGAGGAGTTCCCCTGTGTCTGGATGGTAAATGGTGATGGAGGAGGACCGGTGGTGCAGACAGTCAGAGGGAGGAAGCAACTAAGATGCAGTTCCAGCCTCTCAGTCAGAGGAGCCCTGAGCTAGCCTGCAAAGATGCCACACATTGAGACAAGAATTCTAGGCCTTTCTGCCTGCCTGACCTCCTCAGCTAGTTGATTAGTCTCAGCTAGAAGGGGGAGGGGTCAAAGCGGTGGGGGCAGGGCATGGATTTGGATAGAAGTGGCTCTTTCTGACCTAGGGCAGTTCCCCGAAAGCAACTCAACAGATCCGTGCAGAGAGAGGGTACTTCCCCAGGTCAAGAGTGTAGTTCTAGGGTGTAGCTTGGGTATTCATTCTACCATTCCTAGGAGAGGGAGTGGAAGTACTGTGAACAAAGGCTGGCCAGCTGTTGTGTTGGTCCTCTGTACATGAAGGTGTGTGCATTCCTTACAGAGTCGGCAGGGATAGACTTTTCCCCTCATTTCCAGACAGGAGATGATTCTCCTGCCTAGAGGGCTGAGGAATGGCCAGCCCAGCTGAGAGCCAGTTTCCTCCTAGATTGGGCTCTTTCCATTCCTCTCACCCCATCCCATCTCTTTCCACTTTAGAGACGATTTTCTTGTTGGCTGTGTGTGTGTGTGTGTGTGTGTGTGTGTGTGTGTGTGTAGATGTGTCTGGAGGTGAACTCCAGATCTTACTCCCCGAGTGTCTTCCACCCTATCTTATGAGACAAGGTTTTTCATGTGACCAGTTAGATTAGACTGGCTGCCCAGTGAACACCAGGACTTCGCCCATCTCTGCCTACAACCTGTGCCCCCACACTCAGCCCTCTCCCATGGGTGCCCGTAATCGAACTCACGTCCTCGTCCTCAGGCTTGCATGGCAAGCCCTTTAGGCATCTCTCCATCCCTACTTTTAGGCTGAGCATACATCATTTTGCCTTTTCTCTCAAGCGGCCTCACAAACACACAAGAGCCCTTCCAGTTATAAAATGGACACACAATAAGTAGACACAACAGCTGTGGGGTCTGACCCAGCTTTCTACGTTCTGTGGTTCTGTCTTTCCCAGTTGCAGATTTCAAATCTTCTGCCTTTAAGATGTATTTGATCACTGCCATTTCTTCTGTACCCACACTTCTGCCTTTCCTTCTGGCTCCGTGGTCTTAAGGTACTCTTTAACTCTGGGAGTCTCATTTTTTTTCCTCTTCTATAAAAAGGGGTTAATATGCATAGCGTTTTATGTGGTTGTGAGAAATAAAAGTGTGATGGTAGAGAGCTTAGATGTTGCTTCAAGCCCAGCTTGAGCCTTGCAGTGAGGTAGCCTTTAGAGACCTGTATTACATACCTAGGCTCATACCTTTTCCTTATGATATAATGCCGTTAACATACTTATGGCAACCCACACTAGTTTTTAATCCTCTCTGTCTCTTGGTAACCAGGGGAAAGACACAAGCCCAGTGATAAAAACAAACCAGCCCAGTAGCGAGCTGCGTGTGCATCATCCGGCTCTCAGTGAGCAAGTGTGTGAACTATAAAGCTGCAGGTTTGCAGCCTGCATCGTCAGCTGTTGGCCCGCATGACAGGATATATTCTGTGCCGAGCTTTCGTACAAGGACGGCAGAAGGCCTGTACAATGAAGAGTTATAGCTGTACTCACTAAGAGGTTTTCCATTTTTCTGTCTCATTCTCCCTCTTTATACCTGAGGAAGTGAATGACCACTTTTATATTTTTTCTTCCACCACCTTCTTGCCTGACAAAATGCCTGAGCTATAGTGCCAGCACCTCTGAGTGATAAAAGTTGAGATTTCAGACACTGAGACTAAAACCTAAACTTGGATTTGCAAGATTATAAACTGTTATGCACATGTGTTGGGGAGAGGTGGTATTTGAAAACTCTGGGAAGTTGAAGTCGTCTCCCTTAGCAAATACAGTTTTCAAACAAATATTCACTGAGCGCCCAGGATCTGCTGGAGACCTCACAATGAGCGCAGGAGAAGAATATGGCTGCCCCCGAGGGCCTTCTGGTCCACTTGTTGGTGGGATGGGGATTGCCAGCCTGACCTCCTACCCAGGTGCTTACACTGTCCAAACATGAGAATTGCTTCAACTTTCTTCAGAGAAACACAGAAACTGTATTTGAAGAGATGCTGCTTCTAGACCTGGCTCCTTAGTCCCTTTCTGCACAGAAATCCACATGTCGCTTCAGACAGTTGTTTAAGGTTTAGTTAAAGTGAGAAGGCATGACCAGAAAGTATTACCCATTGCTTTTTAGAGGTTCTCAATATTACCATATATTTTATACAATAAATTTTTTTAAAATTCAAGTGTAAACAGGCCCAGAATTAAGAATAAGCAAACAGTAGTAATGCTTCCCCCCGCCCAATTTTAACCATTATTTTTTATTACTATGTGTACCTGTGCAAGGTGTTTGTCATGCGTGTGTATCTGCCAGTGGCACTGCATGCAGATGGTAGCCAGAGGACAATTTTCCCCTCACCTTTATGGAAAGGTGGTTTCTGGAGATGAAACTCAGGTGGGCAGGTGAGCCATCCCCAAGGCCCCGAGGGAGGTAAGATTTTGTCTGGGAAATGAATGCAAAGAGGAGACTCAGAATGAATGAACTATCCCTAATGCAATGTCACCAAAGGCATCGGTTAGCTTTAGTGTGCAGATTCTTGGGGACTCCAAATGAGGGAGTGAGGCCTGGGAGCTGACTGCCAGACAGAAAGTGTCTTGTGGCTTCACCATTTCAGAATTACCAGGACATTTCTTTAGAGGCTATGTACATGAGTCATAGGCTGAATATTATTATTTTAGCTTTTTAATTAGTTACCTTTTAGCAATTATGACAGCAACCGTGCTCATAAAAACCAATGTTAACAGCCCCCTATGTGTGTTTCTTTTATCCCGCTTGCTACCCAGCTAGTCAATTACACAAACTCAGCCTTCTCTCCCACATAACTAGTATACAGAGTTATGTGTCCGCTGCAAATCAACACCTGGGTGATAACACAGTAGAAATCTTAGAAGAATCAGTTATCTCTGTGTTTGACCCTTGAAGTTCCCCTAAAATCTTCTCTCAAGTCAGAAAACCTACCAGACAGTAGGGCTCTTGCAAGGAACAGACAGCCTGATTCTGGGCAAGCTGGGAGGAAGCCCTTTGAAGTGTCCCTGTCATCTAGCCTGCAAGTCAGAGAGAGGTACCAAAGGAGAGGGGCATTGCTCCTGCTAATAATTCAGAAGGTAATCTCCGTATTGACTCCAGGCTAGGGCATTCAGTCCCTAATGGTACTCTCATCCCTGTGAACTAGAAAATTCCCAGGCAGCTGGGACCACTAATTCTGAGGCAGTGTGACTTCAGTATGGAAGCTTCTTTTCCCTTGATGTGAAATACATTACTGAAGCAAGGCCATAAATATTTACAGAAGGGTCACCATGTGCCAGGAAGAGAGCTAAGAACATCATAACATGTCAAAGCCCCTGAGGTTTAAGAAATAAAGATAACCACACCTCTTTCAGATGGAAAACCTGATTATGTTGTGTTAGTTAATTATCTCAAATGCACACAGTAGGTATTATACTACAGGTTAATTGTAATGCCTTCCTCCTACAAAAGATCAACAGTGTGCCTTTCTGTAGCATTGACAGTCTGCTTTCACATAGTGACCTTGCTTCCCCATGCTTCAGTTCCCTTCCGGAGTGTGTAACAGTCCTTGCCTTCAAGGCTAATGCAAAGGCACCTGATAGAACAAAACACATTCAGGTATCGTCTACATTTATACTTCTTCTTCCTGATTCCAGTCACTCTGTAACTAAATGTTTGTGTTCTCTTGTGATTAATAAGGCAGATTCCCTAGCTCCCAGGGACATGGCATTTAGAGGTGGCACATTAGGTAGGTGAAGTCAGAGGGGAAGATCCTCAGGATAGAATTAGCGCCCACTTAAGAAAAAGGGAGACCTAGAATGTTCTGGCGCTTGCCCTCCTGCTCCCTTCTCTTCTTCATCTTCACCATATTCTGTACTTCACATGGCCCATGGAGCTCCATTAGGGAGAAAGAGACAGACACAACCACAAGTAGGTCTTGGAAACACAGCATGGGATAGTGCCCATCGGCAAGCCTGGAAGAGCACCAGCCTCCCGCACCTTCATTTGGGTCTTCCCAGCACCTGACTTGTGAGAAAGGGATTTCTGCTGCTTAAACCACAGAGCCATTCAGAGCTGCAAGATACCTCTATATAAGGGTTATGAGTCCAGAACACAGAAATGAATAGTCACCTGGTGTGTGCTGGCATTGACCTGCTTTATGCTTTAGATTGGAGAATACTGTAACTAGGGGGAAAAAAAAAACATTCTCAACTGCACAGACCACACTAGGAAAAAAAAAAAAGAGGACTCAGCTTAGTTCTCTTTTTAGGTTTGTGTGGCCACTCATCATATATTCTGAGGCAATGTAGGAGCTACAGAGACAATAGTCTTGAGTATGAAATATCTTTTATTTGTCCATTAACAGTCCTTAGCAATCAATCTGGAGTAGGAGGCCATGCCTGGCTCCAGTAGACTCTGTGGGCAATCCCCTTGTGTTATAGAAATGCTAATCACCCCCCTTCCTGGAACCTGACTCCTAGAGGTGTTTGTTTATATTGAAGTGCCTACAGAATAACTTTGAGTCTGACCTCAATGTGGACAGTTCTTCAAGCTCCAGAACAAGGAACCTCCAATATAGCATCTATGAGGCCTGTTCAAAGTGGGGAGTTGGCTCCATGCCTAAGACATGAGCCTGATTTAAATTCAGGAAAGAGTACACCTCCAGTCTTGTGGGTGAACAGGTTATGATGGGGTACAGTCATTCCTGCCTAACAGCATAAAGCAATGCCAACAATAAGACAGTTATAAGTATGAAATTTACTTTGTCATATTAACACTTTTATTTGTTGGAGACTAGGTGAATCACAAAGCAGGGTAAAGTAGGGTGTGTATGGGAGGGGTTTTTCCTGACTTCTTTGAAGCTTTCCCTTGGTGTTTCTGACTCCTGGAACACACTGACTGGCTACTTTAGAACAAAGACACATGTTCACCCATTCAGCCTTTTAGGAGGCCTGAGGCCCCGTGGGTCTATGCTGTACCATTTGCCACACCAGGAACAGCTGAATCAATCTGTGTTTCCATGGAGCTCAAGCATAGAGAAGAAAGCTAAGAAAACAAAGTTAGCAAAACACCATGAGTGCCAAAACAGATGCTGGAAATGGATAAAATGAGAAAAGCCTATTAAGAACATGCGAAGCACTAGGAATTGAGTGGTCAGTTGACCCAACAGAGCCTCCGCCTTGATTGGAGTTCATGGCCTAATAAGGAGGAGAGCTGTTAAGCAGATTAGTGCAAATGAGATTAATCTACTGCAAAAGTGCATAGGATGGCAAAGCCATGCTCTGGCTTCATCATCTACTGAGTAGCTCTCTGGAGCAGAGGACTCAGGGCCTGAGGCTTTAGAGGGAGAGTGTGAAAGGATGGAGAGATGAGGATGATTTCTGGACCCAAAGGACCTTAGGTCCAGAACTGAGCACAGTGTGTTAGCTTTCTGTCAGTGATGAAATATCAAACTGATCAGCTTCTACAGAAGAAAGGCTTCTTTTGGCTTATGGTTGTAATGTTTTGGTCTGTTGTTCTGCCCTGTTGCTTTTGGGTATATGGGTATAAGGTGATCCATCATTGTATTACTGTAGAAGCCTCTTCTTCATGTAGCTACAGAGTAATACTTTGTTTAAGGGCATTCCCTTCAGGAATAAGTCCCTGCTACTGGAGCCTATATCCTATAGGTCTCAACACCACCATCAAGTGGGGACCATCCTTCAGCATGTGATCCTCTAGGGGCAGGCCATTAGAGTTTACATTTTAGTGGCTTGATCTGGATGAAGGTCCCTGGAACAATAATTTGGGGGTGGGGATGAGGAAAAGCCAGATGCAGTCCTGACTAGATTGATAAATTGAGCAAGAATGCAGTTTAGAGGGCAACTTGTAGGGGTGTCAAGTGTCAAGGAGGTTAGCTTTAGTTAGTGAAGAGGTAGGGCTAAGAAGGGAGACATGCTTTGAATAGAAGCATCTTAACAGGACACCATCTGAGTCTGTAAAGTGTGTTAAGGAGACAAGTCATGTCAATGGGAAAAAACATGTCAAGGGCATCGGACATGGGAACTTTTAATTGATGTATAAGGTGTGGGAGCGAAGATGCGGAAATGTGTGATGCAGTGAAAGGAAAGAGCCCATGGCAAGTTCGAGGGAGGCAGTGGAAGTTTTAGGCATCCAGAGGGTGGCAAATATCGGAAGTGATCCATTTGGGGCAATGTGGGGTCTGGCTTAAGGGGATATATGCATGTGATGGGGCACAGTAAAAAAAAAAAAAAAAAAAAAAAGCCCACATGGCTGCTCCAGGGTGTGGTTAAAGAGAAGATTTTTTTTTAATTGTGAGTAAAAGGGAAAGTATAACCAGGGATATCTGGAGGAGTCCAGAGCCGAGAGGAAAGAAAACAGACTAGATATGGCCAGGGATATCTATGAGAGAATGGAGAATAACAGCAAGAAAAGAGAAGGAGGATAATTAAGGAAGGAGGGATGGAGGAAGGGAAGGAGAGGGGGGCATCTGAGAGGAGGAAATGGGCTTTAATGTTTATGACAGACACTTGTAAGTAGGGACTGAAAGAGCCTGAAGTTCTGCATAGGCTTTGATATGCAACAACAGGGAGCCAGATGTCTCTTATGCCAGAAGTAAGCCAATGACTCTCACTGGCAGATGGAAACCTATTCCTGAGGAATGCTGGCTCTAACCTAAGCACCAGAAATCCTCCTATAGTTCAGCTTGAGATCATCTCTAGATACATGGCCTTCCTGAGACCTGGCAACCTGGAGGCACAGCCCCTGCCATTCCTGTGAGCCATCAGGTTCTCTCCCATAATGTCCGCACAACCCCTGCCCCACAGTGGATTAAAGACAGTAGCCCCTGGGCTCCCCACAACACTCTGCAAAAGTCAGCAGAGAAGCACGCTGGAAATACACACATCTTGTTAGCGTTGTCAGTTTGCGGCGGTTCCCTGAGGACTTCTCAAGTTGTTATTTCTCAGGCAGAACTGTCTGCAAGGAAACCGTGAGATGCAAATAGTCCCCTGGGTAAGCAGATAATACACGGGTACACAGGAGGAATATGAGACATCTATTTGTGTTTAGCTTTATACGCTAGGTTTAAGAGAAAGTAAGGGATGAAGTAAATGAATGATTGCCAAGAGTGTGTGTACACCATTTATGAAGAAATAGTCTGGTTTTTGAGTTATAAGTTCAAAACTATTTTCCTTGTAGAAATGTATGAAATACCCTGGGGGGTCCAAGTTCGATGGATTTAGGAACACTGAGTTTATTTTTTTGGCACTAGTGTTTCTCTAGATCTATTAATGTATAGGCATCATAAACTCTGAGTTTCTCCCTCTCTGCCTAAAGTTTAATGATACTGGTTTTCTGTGACTGTAAGTGAAATGCCCAACACTTATCATATAGTTCAAGCTCTGGGCAAGACCCCAGATAGTAATCATAGATATCATGGTGGGTAATTGGCATTCAGAGATGCTTGGGAAGACCATGTTCTCTCTAGAAACGCCCACCAGACACAGCAGTCATGGAGCTCTGTAGCAGTGGAACGCAGGATGCTGTGTGATCACTTATGTGAAGGTGTGCTGAGAGAGAGCATGCTGAGTCCACAGCCTCCGACTTCCAGACAGGTTTTGCTTTCCTTTCTGGGACCTTCATTTCCACAAAAGAGTGTGATCCTGTGTAAACCCAGTATCTTCTGTCTTTGGAATTCAAATCAAGGAGATAGCGAAAACTCCATTGTCACATGACTTGGAGAACTGACTTAAAACCCTTCCCACAGCACCTCCTGCTTATGGTGCTGTTAATTACTCTTGCTCAGGAAACCAAAGCAGGTCCATCGAGCACAGCAGAGCAGAGCAGAAGGTGTGAAGCCCCTCCGTGAGCACTTTAGCCGTGATCTTCTCAGGTCAATGTCAATGCGGTAGTGGGCCTGCCTCTCACGCACACTCTCCATCTCCCAGGCATGTGTGCCCAGGTAGCTACAGATGAACCCAAGTCATATTTCCAACTTAATGGGATCTGTTTTTAAAAGGATGCTAGTAACCTTCAAGGATTTTTTTTTCTTCACATTTTGTAAATGTTTAAAAAGTTATCATCAACTTGAAAAGGTCCCCTGGAAAGTTCTCTTTTGAGGCTGAGTTTGGGGAATCAAAAGGAGGTGTAGTTTCTCTTTAGGGATGCCCACTCAGCACTAGCTGTTGCTGATGACTGACAGCTAATGAGCTCTGTCTTCTGGGCTTCTGTACTGGTGCATTCTCTTCCTTCATGAGAGCCACTTAGGGTCTCCTGATGCTGGTTTTATGGAGATAATCCCTACAACTAGAATGGCAAAGGCTGAAAAATCTGGTGATGTTTGATCAATAGATTTGACAAAATCTATCCACTAGGATGCAACCACCATGAATAGAGTGTTGTCAACAGAGTGAGCATTTGCTATATCTCTATACATCTTAGAGCACACAGCAAATACTCACAAACATCTTGAAACACATAGTAGGCACTTATAAACATCTTGCCACACACAGTAGGCACTCATAAATATCTTTTTTTTTTTATTAAGAGTTTTATTGAAAGTACAATAAAATCCTGCTTAATCTTCAAAGCCTCAAAGATAGGTCTGTAAGTTACATTTGTGTCAGAATTACAAAAATAATTTAAAGTAGATCAATATTATTGCATTCAAGGGTTTAAATGAGATTAAAATTGTGCCCCCAGGGTAGATTTTCTGAAGAAAATAATTGTGAAAATTATATGAAGCTGATTTTTATCTGATACATCTGTCTACTGAAAATGTATAAAGTACTTGAATGGACATGAAAACAATCTCAAGGTGAAGTATATTACCATGTAAATATGGTAATATACTTTAGAATCTACTTTCTATGAAGATATGGTATAATGAAATAATGTGTTTAACTTGCCTAGTAACTGCTTGGGGAATAGTTCCCTTTAATCTCAGCCTTTCTGAAACAAGTATGAAAAATATCAGTCCTTTAATCCTTGTCTGCATGTTCTTTCCAACTGAAATGAAGTATCTTATGGTATTAGCCACAATAAGTGGTTAAGCAAGTGATTCAATTCCAGCCAAGAATCTCATCCATCGGGTAGTGACTAAAGCTATGCAGAAAATAGACACTATCTTGCTTAAGAAAATTACATGCCTTTAGAATGACACAGATATGGAACTGTTTAAAATATCTTTGCCATGACACTCAAAAGATACTTTGACCCGTATTTGTGCCAAAGACAACTCTGTATCAGTATATGTCAAATATATTAACCATGTATCAACACACTTTTTAAAATGTGCAATTTAACTGTGCTTCTTTTGTTTCCCATAACAAAGCCCCGATGAATATACTTGAATAACAAACTTCTTTTTTTTTTTTTTTTTTTTTTTTTTTACACCTATGGTCACTTGATTTTTTTTTTTTTTATTATTTTCTTTATTTACATTTCAAATGCTATCCCGAAAGATTCCCACACACAGTAGGCACTCATAAATATCTTAAAACATACAATAAGCAATAAATAAATTGATAAATAGCAAATGAGCCCGTCTTCTTGAAATTCAACATCACTCAGGTTCTTGGAACACAGGTGGAACAAAGTCAGATTCTTAGCCCAAATATCAGAGGAATGACCCATCCTCAATCTCTGGTAGTTATGGTTTTCCTCTGATTGCACAAGAGTGGGATCTTCACTCTTCATGCTCTGTCAGCACGGCCCATTAAGAAGCGGTTGACTTTTTGAGTCCCAAATATCAAATTCATCCATAGACTCACAAGCCATCAAATAGTTCCAAAGTCCTCAGATCCATGGGGTCAGGTTTACTACAGCAATTTCTCAGCACTACTTGTTCTGTATTAGTTATTTTCTTGTTTCTGTGATTTAAAGAACAAATCTCTGACCAAGGAAACTTAAACGAGAAAGGGTTTGTTTTTGCTTACTGGTGCAGAGGTAGACAGTCCATTAAAGCAGGGAAGACACAGCCACACGGAGGAAACACATGGTGTCAGGAGGCTGGTCATACTGAGTCTACCTCAAAAAGCAGAGGGTAAACAAAAAGAAGGGCTCAGCTAAACAGCCTCAAGGCTGTGACCCAGTTCCTCCAATGAGATGCCACTTCTTAAAGTGTCCCCAGTCTTCACAAACAGAACCACATGTTCAACTCTGAGACACATTTTGCACTCAAACCAGGACAGTGAATGACATCAATAGGGATGGGACATCTTTTGAACTTAAAAGTATTCTCACATTATACAGAAGTGATAATTGTACATTCTGAGTCCTAACACCACTGACTTGTAAATGTGTACTTTACATGGCTGGCTTCTATAAGATGCAAATGCTGTATCTGCACAGCTGGTACTTGAAAGTAGCAGAATCTGTTGTACTGCTGTGGTCTTCTGTGACTTCGTGTTTATTACACAGCATAATTCAAAGAGCAGGCAAAAGACTAATGGAGAGATTGCATGATGTAAAACTCCTGGCAGAGGGAGGGACACAGTAAATGCTGGGTAATAGATGGAGAAGCATTGCAGGACTTTGCTTAAACAAGTGACTTCTGCTTAGCCTGTCCCGAACCGTGGCTTCACTGTTTGCTTTTAGTAGAGATGGACTGTGAGAAGTTCCTGGGTGCCCCCTCCTCACCCCCTGCATGTACTCTAGTGAGATCACACACTTAGGGCTCTGATATCTGTTATTTATTTTTTAAATAATATAACTGAGACCTTGCTCAAGATGTGCTTATGAAGAATTACCCTTTTAATGGTGGAGCATTTAATGAGAAACTGGATTTTCTACTGCATAAGTGCCCTTCATACAAATTAGCTTGGCCCTGGGTCTGGATCTAAATTAGGCTTCTTACTTTCCTCCAAATGGCCTAATATTTTCTTATTAATCTCTGCCCTTTCCACCTGCCCTGACTCTGCCTCCTCATGTGAATCTCTCCTCAGCAGCGGGCTGTGTCTGACCCATGTTTCTTCAGGCTCTTTATATCTGACGGAAGGGCAGGTTTTAGACATGACTAGTTTTCTGGAAACTATTTTATTCTATTTTCAAACTCCCTCTATGTCCCAATGGAGTTTTTTTTTTTTTCTTCCTGCCAGTGTGTTTATATTTAGGAACAATGGATTTGGGCCAGGTGAGTTCTGGTACGAGGCAAAATTGGGGATTCTAAGGGAAGTTGGATAGATGAAAAGCAATTAATCATAGTTGTTAAAAGAACAGGTTTGGAAAACAGTGTGTGCTGACCCAAATCCAAGCTTTGGTATTGGGCAAACCTGTACCATAGCTGATAAGTGGCTGTGGGTGGGCTTGATGGCCTCTCTGATCTTGCCTTCCAGTGTGGGTCTGTGGAAAGATGGTGGCCTTTGGGGAGTAGTCATTTGAGGTGTGTACCGTGCTTCTAGTCACTGTTATCCTTGCACTTTGGGACAGCCAAAGTAGTGAAAGGAGGGCTATTCACAATGAGAACAGTTCTATGTGTTGATTATATGAGATGGAGTAAGAGACCAAGATACAGTCTGCTGTCACCAAACTTAGCAGAGCAGGCAGTGGCAAGCCTGTGTTGTCGTAACCCAAGTTGCTTAGATACATATCCAAAGAAGGGGTATAGTGTCAGATATTCTCAGCACCACCCTCTGCCACTTCTCCTTGTAGAAGTCTGTTATTCAATGTTTATATTATATAAACATTATATTATATCTTGTGTGCCTTTGCATCATTTGCTTTAAAGGCTATTGTATCAAAGCTATTGGTAGATTAGGAGTCACAGAATTCAGTAATAAATGACTATTGGGAGTTGGGAACTACAGGTTCAGACTTGTCCCTGTAGCCACCCCTTCACCACAGCATGGTATCTCCAAGTGCTGCATTTCTTGTTCTGATCATAGAGAGATCGCTCCTATTTGCAGAAAGATTACTGTGAACATGAACACATACCTCCTTTAAATGACTGTTGCACTGGGTAAGGTAGCTCCTTTTGCTGTCCTTCCACAGAGAGAAAAATGAAGTTTACTTGATTCATGATGGCTACCTTTTTACACACCTGCCATAGTGCACAGTACATTGTTATTTTTGGTCTCAGAAACAAACAAACACCCCAGCCCCTTGGGCTTCTAGGGGCATAGATTGTCTCTTCATTTGTTGGCAACAAGTAGTGGTTTTTGGCTCAAAGGAGACAATCCTTACTGGATGGATGAGTAAAGGCAAGGAAGAAAGTCAGGCTTCCTGAGTAGAAAGGTACTGTGCTATGGTCAGCTATTGTCTGCTTCTTCAGGACATCATCAACCTCGTATTATAGGAGGAGGAGAATGGGCTGACTTATCCCTGACTTCCTCAGTTCAAGGTTTATGATGATGAGGGAAGTCGTGAGAGGGGAAGAGTCAGGAGTTAGAGCCACTGTGAAGTGTCAGAGACCTGGGAGACCCCGGGTTGCTAGAACCATAGGTCTGGTGTCTAGATTCCTGACTCAGCCAAATGTAGTCAGTGTTGAACCGCTAAGCTTTCCTCTTATTTCTGACTCTGTGAACAAGCTACTGGAGTTTATGTCCATCCTCCGTTGGAATACAGAAATGGTTTGGCTTTTGATGAATGGTTAGAAAGTTTATAATAAACATCTGTATGTCCCTTTTTTTTGGTTTTTCAAGACAGGGTTTCTCTGTATAGCCCTCACTGTCCTGGAACTCACTTTGTAGACCAGGCTGGCCTCGAACTCAGAAATCCGCCTGCCTCTGCCTCCTGAGTTCTGGGATTAAAGGCGTGTGCCACCACGTCCAGCTCTGTATGTCCCTTTCTTAATGTGGGCGTTCTTGAACTTCCGATTGATGTAGGTAGCAAAATATCATGTTAGTAATGAGTAAGAGAGCCTCTTGTAAGATACAGGCGGTCAATACCAAGTACAGTGGCGGGCGATTCCCCTGCGTATCTGAGTTACCAGAAGCAATATCATAAAGCCATTTTTTAAAAATAATTGTTCAGTGTCATTACTTGATGTAAAGAAGTTATTCTGGACTTTTACTATGAGACGGTTCATGGAATTGGGTGTAAGGAAGGTCTTGGGCCTTGGCCAAAGTGTCATTAAGAATTATAAATACTGGAACCTCAGTGCTGATGCTATCCCTAGTAAGACATTTGAACTTGAACTCCTAGTGGTAACTGTTGGTTCAGTGCCTATCATGTATCAAAAGCAAATTAGATACCCGTGTTATCTGATGTTGTCTGTTGCTTTGCTTGGGTGGTTCTCTTTACGTTTTCCTTTTCTGTCCAAAAGGTTGACGCTCAGAAGAAGTAAATAATCTCTGTGTTTAAATGGGTAGAGGCAGAGTCTCCATCTAGAGGTGGTATTTTGTTTCTTTGGACTTGACTTGGCAGGCATGTAGGTGTCAGCAGGGAGTAGATCCCTGGACGGTAAGTTCCCGAAAGCCAACAGAACTTCAGCGTGCCTGTTTCTGAATCCGTTTCTCTTCATTTTTTTTCAGGTCAGGATCGCAGCGAAGCCACTTTGATAAAGAGGTTTAAAGGCGAAGGGGTCCGGTACAAAGCCAAGCTGATTGGGATTGATGAAGTGTCCGCAGCTCGGGGAGACAAGTTATGTCAAGATTCCATGATGAAGCTCAAGGTGCCGTGCAAGCGCTTCTTTATGATTAGCTTTGGTTTAACACGGGCGAGGGAAGGAACTGCTCACCGGCTCTGTGGCAGATAACCTCACTGCTTGAGTGATTTGGCTCCTGGAAGCATCACCATATTTATTCACTGGGAAGAGACTCCAGTGGCTTAGAAACAGTGCCTGACGCTCACTAGGGAGAGAGATTTAGCCAGGCCTTGTTCATGCTGTCTTGAGTGGACCATAGTTTCTTCTAGGTTAACCTCCTTGTAAAACTCCTGCAAGAATAAAACCACAAAATGATCAAATTCTATAGTCCTTCACGCATTTTGAATTTTTTTGCATTTTTGTTACTTCTTAAAAATGTTTATGTAACTTGCCTTCTAGTGAGTGACCGATGTGAAGGGGCAAAGCAGATGGCATTCTTCCTTATAATTGCTGAGATACACTCCAATGTTTCACAACAAAGGAAGGAGGCCTTGCTTTCATATGCAGCTGGACTACAAAGATGGCTTTTCCTGGAAAAAAACGGAGGAATAAGTTAGAAAAAAAAAAAAAAACTTAAACAGACCCAACAAAGAACACGCTCTTTTTTCAATCAAAGAGAGAATTCCCAGCCCACCAGATCTTTATTCCGCACATCCTCTTAATTTTTTTTTAAATGTGGTATAAAATATTAGAAAAGCAAATGATCTAACAAGAGCCCTGCTTCATGCATTTAACATGTATAAAACTTATTTTCTCAATATAAAATTCTCATTATAAACTTTGGAAATATAAGGAATAAAACTAAAATCATCCAAAAATCCCACAAAAATGAGAATTGACATTTTTGTGTTTAATCTTCAGTTGTTTTGCTTCAGTAATATAAATAATACACATTTTATAATTAAAATGGATTATGGTTTATATAGTTTTGTAACCTGATTTGTTTGAGCTCATATACATATGCGCACACACACACACATATATATATATATATATATTATATATATATATATATATATTCTCTCTCCCTCTCCCTCTCCCTCTCCCTCTCCCTCTCTGACACTATTAGGTCTGTGGAATATTTTTTTTTAAAGATTTATTTATTTATTATATGTAAGTACACTGTAGCTGTCTTCAGACACTCCAGAAGAGGGCGTCAGATCTTGTTACGGATGGTTATGAGCCACCATGTGGTTGCTGGGATTTGAACTCCGGACCTTCGGAAGAGCAGTCGGGTGCTCTTACCCACTGAGCCATCTCACCAGCCCCCTGTGGAATACTTTTAAGTATAGGAAAAGTGAAAACTGGCCACATCTTGGCAAAGTGTCTAAAAGTATTAGAAGTGGCAGAAATTTGTTAATTACTGTCTGTACCACCTTTTTCTTACTTGCTTAATAAGTCACAACTTTTATTTTTTTTTTGTTGGTACTACACATGTTTCTTAAGACTTTGACATGTCTGTCAGATATAGTCTACCAGTGCCATGACTGTTAAAAGCTGGATTTTAAAATCTACTCAGGTTTCTATGTTCTACATCCTTGTTTTGCTATTTAAAATGCTATATGGACAAACATTGTTTTAATCAATGCATCCTTAACTTTAGGTATATTAGGAAAGAGCATTGGCTATAATATAATCATGACTTAACACTTTCCCTTTGGAAAGAGTTTAGTAAAATGTTTTTTTCCAGATAATGAATCCATGTTATGAGATTTCAGGGCAGCTCAATAATGAGCCCTCTTTCTCTTCTAAATTCCAACCTGAATGATGAATAGATGAGGCAGTCAGGCACAAAGATTCCCACAGCTGCTCCTCTGTGACTGATGGATATTGGCCTAGGGGATTTGACCGGGAAACAGGACCCCAGGCAGATGCTTGAACAACTTGGGCTGTGGTGCTTGGCTTGTAGGAGCATCCTCTGTTTTCTCCACTGTTGCCTGACACTCAACCCAAGAAGCGCCCAGATTGACACATGAAATCAGAACACAGCCCCTCTGCCAGGACAGGCTGCCTACAGAGCCCCCGAGAGACTGAGCCTCCTGTGTCCCTCTCTCAGAGAACCACTCCCACCACCCCAACTGATGCCTGGCAAATCAATGGAGATTGCTTCTGCAAAGTTTCATTAAAAGACAGCAAAGGTCCTTTACTAGTGCATAGACATGATTCTTCACCAGTCTATGAACGAGAGAAGAGTTTTGCATCCCCTTTACCCAGTATCTAGGAGAAGCTGTTCATCGGGTACCAACTGCCGAGAGCCTATTAGCCAGCTGTCTTTGTAGAAGCACCCATATCTAAGTAGGTGTGAGGCGGCAGTTTCTTCCACTCACAGGAGTTTACTCTTGGAGTTAACAGTAGGCCACGATAGCTGAGCCAGGACTAGCTATGAGTAGTGAAACAGTCCATCTGTCATCCCCTATAATCATAAGGTCCCAAGGCCCGGAAAGTCTGCCCTGCTCTCCCGCTCTCCTGTCAAATGCAGTGAGCCCACTGAGGGGTCCTGGGTTTCCAGGTGACTGTGTTGCATTCCTTTGCAACTTGCCAAGAAGAATGTTGACACTTCAGCTCCCAGTGCTTTTTCTGTAAGAAGCACAGAAACATAAATGATCGATTCTGCATTTGGCCACCTGCCCAGGAAAGAGGCAGAGAAGTACAAAATTCCTTTTAGCCTTGAAAAAGGGTCCAATTTCTCCTATTAGACCAGAAGAGAACTGGGGGGAAAAATGGATCCCCTTTGCAAGACTCTGAAGTTGATGTAGCATCCATTAGAGAATTTCCTCCTGCATTGCAGAGGTTCCTGACAGTTTCTTTGTGTGCATCTGAGGGGCCCACTGTCTACTGACAGACATATCTGCTGACGGTCGATTGCAGTATTTCAGCTTAGAGTCAACAGGGCGCCTTCCCATACATCAGCTTTTGATATTACAAGTTAGAGATTGGTTTGTCTGCAACTATAAAAATCTAGGTTCAGAGACATTAAAGTATTTCTTTCACAGTCTTTCCGAGAACTCAGAACTGGGTCTCCAGAATTCCAGCATTTAGCAAATCGTAGTTTAACACTCGGTTGTATCATATTTTATGTTGGGGTTTAATTTATCCATCCTCAGCTTGGTTTTATTCTTCTACCTCTAAGGTACTAGCCATATCTCACTGACTTTTAGAGAAGTCAATTTTCAGGAACCTTGGGTAGAAGAGTGATGACTGAAGCTGGAGGTGGGATGAGTCCTAGAGATAGAGCCTGGAGAACTGAGTATAGGACCACAAGTGTATGCCAGTCAGGGTCCTGCAAGATGCAGAATCCGACCCTGAAGAGAATAGGATAGGAAATGTCAGGCAAGGTTAGGAGAGCAGACATGTTGTAAACATGTAGGATCTAGTATCAGGTACACCTTCCCCTAACAACATTAACTAACTAGAGCCCAAGAGGAGCAAAAAAAAAAAAAATCTCCACCCTCCCACTCCCATCAGACAACAGCCAGTACTGTAGACCATGGTTGATAAGGAAGCAAATTATCCTGGCATCTCCCTCTGTCAACTCTCTGACCTCTAGCATATCCCTCATACAGCAGAATCCAACTGGAAGCCTGGCGAAGAGACAGATGACATCAGAGCAGTCTGCTGGGTGCATACACTTTATCCAGGGCAAGAAACATGGCGGAAAAGGATATTTCATTCCCTCAGCAACTAGGATAAAATTGAATTTATGATGAACTCCCTCCTGTAAAAGTCTTAAAGCTAATAACTAGCAGGACTGAGGATGGAAATGGAGCTTTTGGTGACAATAGACTCAAGTCTCAGTGTTTGTGTTGGTGGCCTGCTGTGTTTGTACATGTGTTTCCTGTCACCACAGCCTTACATAGCCTTGCATATCACATGTGAATATCACATATTTGAATATTCTCAAAGCTGTTGTATGTATACCATCAAAACATCCCCTGAGCTGGGCTGGACAGCTCGCTCACTTTGCTTTATGGGACTGACCTTTTCATTGATTCTACCGGCTTCCACTCAGACCCTACCTACCCATGACTCTCTCAGGAATCCGTGTTTTGGCTATTCCACACTGTTGCTGTCTAACCCGGACATTTTGTTTCAGTAGCACTGATGGCTGTTGTGTCCTGAGTATTTTTTGCCTGGCCTATTGGTGGTAGTACATATGGAGTCCACCTAAGTTTCCCAGCACACTTGGAAATAATAACCATCCCCACTCCATGGTTCTTCTTCAGATTGAGTTTGGTAGCCGACAGTTCTACCTAGCGATTGTCAGAAACTTTTGAAATTATTTGCAGCTTTATTGCAAGGCCATTTCTAAGGTCCATATCATAGAAAAGGTTCTTGGAGAATGGTTATAGTTTCAGGTATTTTCAGAACCAGAAGGGCTGCAGCCTGAGTTATAGGTCTGCGGTTTATCATCATTGGCTCCCTTGGATTTAAAGAGGCTACTTGCCAGGCAGTGGTGGCGCATGCCTTTAATCCCAGCACTCCGGAGGCAGAGGCAGGCAGATTTCTGAGTTCGAGGCCAGCCTGGTCTACAAAGTGAGATCCAGGACAGCCAGGGCTACACAGAGAAACCCTGTCTTGAAAAACAAACAAAAACAAAACAAAACATAAAGAGGCTACTTGACCACTGAACTTGTACTTCCTCAACTGCAAAATGAAACAGATAATTCTTATTGCCCATGATTTTGATGTGCAAAATATACGACAAATAAGAAGGCATTTATAAGAAGTACTAAAGAAAATGGTAGATCCCCAGGTTCCAGAGTTCCAATGGTGAGTCCGAGACCCAGGGTCCTGATCAATGCCTACACGGGCAGCATCCTGACCCCCAGCCAGAGCTCTCCTCTCTTTCTCATGGCTCTTCCTACACAGCTCATTCAAGAATCTTGAGAAAAATCATGATTCCCTGTGGCATGCAAGGATGGCAAGTGTGCCTGTACTAACTGAAAGTTCCCAGGACCTGGCTCGGCAGCATCCCACAAAGGAAACATCCTTGATATCATTTCACTTTTTAATTTCCCCAAAGATAGCACCATATGGACGGCCCTTCTCTCCATTCTCCATGAGCAGCACCAGACACAGGTACTCAGGAACACAGCCCTGGCTCTTCCTGTTCTGGTGAAACGGTCATATTCCATTAGGGAATAAGAACCTTATGGTACCAGTAAGCAAAGATGCCCTTGGTTTCTAGTTGGCACCATGTGCTAGACTATTACTTTTTGATGTTGCAGCAATTTCTGTGAGCCAGGGACTCACAGAAGCTGTGAAGGGAAATATTAAGGCCACACTTGCTGGCTGTAGATGTCACATTTCCCCCTGTCTTGTGAAGTCCTCCCCTAGGAGGAAGAAAGAGGGGTTCCCTCTGGCTCAGTCCTAACACATTTTTCTTTGTGAGGGATAATCTTAGTCCATTTGTGCTGATGCGGCAAAATATCAGGGTTATGTAATTTATTGAGAACAGAAATATGTTTCCACATACAGTGGTGGAGGCTAGAAAGTTCAGGATCAGGGTGCCAAAAGACCAGTGTCTGATGATTGCCCAATCTTTCTGCTCCAAGATGGTACTTGCTAAGTTCTGCCAGGTGGAGAGCTCAGTTCTGTGACAATGAAGGCCAACCAACCCTCTGTGCATGCACAGCCCACGTTGCTCTTGTGACTTCATCTTTGAACATGTGCACAACAGGGATTAAGTTTAGACATGCAGAGTTAGAGGAATACATTTTGGACCATAGCCAGAAACTAACTATTCTAAATTTTAGCTGGATAATTAACATTAAAGTCCAGTATGGAAAGACAGAAGTGTATGTTGTTTTATACAAATCAACCAGAAAGAATGGGTACAAAGTCTTATTTTCCTAGGCCTATTATCTGACTTGTCCTCTGGTATTTTTTTTTCTCAAATAAGAGAAAGAATCTCACTTCTCTTTAAGTGTATAGTTTATACCAAACTCCATTCCAGTCCCTGGGTCCAGGGAACAAATTTAAAAGTCCCATACACAATTAAATATCCCTGCATCCAGCAAAGTCAGATCACTGTCTGATGTGACACATTAAATGGTGTAAGTTCCTTGAAGATAGGAGAATCAGGGAGATGTATCAGGTGCAGTTGGCGTGAAGCATGTCTACACTGGCTAGGAGAGTCAGATAGGGTAACACTGACTAGAAGTAGGGATTACTCTGATTTCAAAGACACATGTTCATCATGTTCTCCTTGTTACTTAAAAGTATTCGCAGTGAACTTAAAAGCTAGCAGCAGAGGAAGGATCTAGAAACCATAGACTCATAGAACTCATAAAAACCATAGATACCCAGTGAAGGGGTGAAGGGTGAAGCAACAACACATTTCACTTTGAAGTGAGTCACTGTGACCATTTACAGGGAAACTGGCAGAGGAGGTGCAGCAGTCATGGGGATGAGTGGAGAACGTGGAGGAGGAGGGAGATTTTGCTCCTGAGAAAGATCTGGTGTACAGAATAAGATCTCTCAAGCACCAGAGATGTGAAGGGCTGAGTTATGGTCTCAGCTTCATAACCATTCACTCTGCTAACTAACTCAGGACTCCCGCCAGCTTCCCTAATGTCAGTTTTCTCATCAGCAATAGTAAGCCTTTAATCAACTCATTTTAAGGATTTTTCCTACTCTGGCAATTCTGCATGTTTGTAAGATGTCCTTGAGGGTAACTTTTGAGGGCATGAATTTCCTGCTAATATTACCCATCTAAGAAGGAACTGGTTGTCCATTCGTTACTAGACGAAATTAAATTGACTGCATGTCTTCTGTGTGATGGGAATTAAGCTAGGTAGTTTACATAAATCTTTAGTTCACCTGTGAGAAACAGAACTGATACTTGTGGAAATAGAACTAAGATGAAGCCCTTTGTCTAGAATCAGGTGCACAATCATATATTGTGAGGTGGAAATGATATCCAACACCGGAAGTTAAGATAATCATACAGTTTCACACGCAGGGCCCCTCTTACACCTCTTGCTGTACTGACTGGTCTCATACCAGTTATCCCCTGAAGGATTTCTGGGAGCATAATGTTCTGAGAACCACACACAGTACCTCTTAGAACTGTGAAGTCCATATTACTTCAGATTTGTCTATGCCTGAAGCCTAGTGCAACTACTGCTGGGACCTTAGTCTTAAACAATGATGTAAGACTGGAGACCTTGTGGCACCAAATGCTGAGGAAACCACAGCCTACACATCACTAGACATCTCTGCAGTCACGTTCCCACGTGTGTCCTAGACTATGTTCACCTGTAACTGCAAAGTCTAACTTTTAAAAGTAGATGGTTTTTCTCTTCACATGAACCCCGTAAGCTATAGAGTTGATAGGACAGACTCATTTCACAATAATCTCTTGACCACCTGCTCCCAGTACCAGTTGGGGATGGTATCGTCAGCTTTAGTGCTAGACCGAAAAGTAAAGAAGCGTTGCTAGCTTCTGTGGGGTTTACCTTCTTGGGTTTATAAAGTGTCTGGGCAGGGGGGAAATAGATTAGTTGATAAATGGAATGCATTCACTATATGTTTCACCTTGAAGTACAAGAACAACAAGGGAAGGATAATGGAGAAAGAATATAAATGTCTTTCAGTAACTATTTCAAATGCCAGGCATAAATATTATGATCATGTTTTGCCAAGAAGTGGAGGGAAAAAGGAGGGAAAACTGGGCGGGGGGTGGGGGGTCTAACATATTTTTGCTTCTTTCTAATACCTAAAACTTCATTCAAACCTACATCCATTCATATAAAAATATTTTCAGAAGTATAAAACCATAATCTTTATTTGAGACTATTGTGTCTTGTCTTTATTTAAAAGATTAAATCCACATTCAATATAAAAAGCCAACACAGAAATTAATATGAGAGTCTTATTGTTTCCATCTCAAGTAGTCTACCCAACTCTGAGTCAAGTATTGCAGCACAAAGAAAGCATTGCCTATAGTGGATGGCCAGACGTGTATTTATTCCATGGTAGAACAGCGAAGATCAGTATTATCCTAAAACATAAAACATGTGAGGATATGATATAGACTCCCACAGGAGGGCAAAGGAAGGATGTGTGTGATTGGTGGCTCTAGCTGATGGTGTCTGACATGCCTTTGGCCCAGAGGGAATTTTCAAATGAAAACACTAAAGTAAAAACCATGTTCTTACTTTCAACAGGGTGTTGTTGCTGGCGCTCGTTCCAAGGGAGAACACAAACAGAAAATCTTTTTAACCATCTCCTTTGGAGGAATCAAAATCTTTGATGAGAAGACCGGGGTAAGTGAAAGCGTCACATGGCGATGCGAAATTGAATCCATTGACAGATGTGCCCCTAAAAGCCTCTTTTCTGTGGGCAGGAATATCAAACAAGCATAAAAACACATAAAGCAACTGACAAACTTGATCAACTGCGATCATCCATCAAGGCTCTTGCCTGACTTGGCCACGGCATTACTGCTCCGTGCTTCTTACACAGTAATTGTGGTCTAAGTGTCACACTGTCCCTATAATCTAATGGGAGATTGATGAGCTCTGAAGAGTGCTGGTCATGTGACAGCTTGCATTAAATTTTTGTGTGCATTGGTATCTTCAGTGATATGCACTTGGGGGAGACACATGTTGGCTTTGGGAACATGTTAGTCTAAGCCCGGGACTCTCCAATGTGAACTGCCACACTTTGCAATTGCTGTTATCAAAGGAATAAATAGAGCTCTTAACCTAAAATAAATAAATAAATAAATAAATAAATAAATAAATAAATAAATAAATAAAAAAGCAAGCAAGCAAGCTATCACTTTCTAATCAGTCAGAGCAAACTACCATATTTGTTGAACCTACCAGATAAAGAGGTTTATGTTTTCATCAAGCTCATGACTGCACTGAACTCCCAGATTCAACCCCAGAACTCCTACAACACTGTTGGTCTTGGTCATTGAGGGTTAGGAAAAACAGATAAACATTCTGTGGTCCCATGCTGGAGAGAGCCAGAACGTCGTTTTCCTTGTATTCACTCATGTTTCACAGCTTTTAAAACACCTCCATATGCGTCACTCCCTTTGAACTTTGCCAAGATAACACCTCAGGCAATTTATAAGCAATACTCCAACCAGCCATATTATTTGACCCCAATCATGTTGTTATTATTACATCTTGCTAGTAACACAAGGGTAAGAAGATGATAAGCTAGAAGCAAGAAATGTGTTTTGTTGAAGAAGAATACTTCAGGAAAATTACTCCTAAATAAAGCAACATAGAAGAGATTTTGGTCGTGAACATAGTTACAACCACCAGAGAATGGGGGTGGCCCAAATAGCCAATGGATAAATAAAATGTAGTTGTATATCTAGTGGAATGCGAGGGGAGCCTGAACATGCCAGGGATGTCTGGCAAGTGCTGCAATCTGGATGGACTTTGAAAGGAAGATGCTGAATGGGTCATGGTGGGCACAAAGTGACACTTGAATGAGGAACCTAAAACATTCAAAGTCGTAGAATTTGAGGTGTACCAGTGACTGCCAAGGCTTAGGGAGAATGGAGACGGGAGCTGATTTTTAATGACATGGGGCTTTGCTTAGTCAGTGATTTAGAAAATAGATGAGAGTGACTGTTGAGGGGAGCAGAGTGTGTGATTTGGGGGTACAAAGATGGCTCAGAAGTACATACTGCCCTTGCAGAGACCAGAATTCAGGTTGCAGCACCCATGTCTCAAACGGTGCCTGCAACTTCAGCGCCAGGGATCTAATACCATTTGGCGCATGCATACACACACACACACACACACACACACACACACACACACTAAAATATAAACCCTTTAAATGTATAAACGTACTTAATGCCTATATACTGGCTATTTACTTTAAAAGAGTTCATGTAAATTTTGAAATATATATTTTAGCACAATAAAAATAATAACTAGTAATAAAAGTATGCACTTATCCAGTGCCTCCTACATACTAATTATGTTCATCATTTTACATGCATTATTCAATTTCATCCTTACAACCATACAATAATAGTAACTGCTATTTTCAGGTTCTGTAGTAAAACACTGGAGACAAGCTGACTTTTTAAAGAATAGAGGCTTACCTCACTACATTTATTGAAGCTTAAAGTCATAGTATGGCGTTAGCTTGGCTGTGGTGAGGACCCTATAGTGTATATTGTCCCAGCAGTGTGAGCACGAATGAGGGCAAGAGAAAAGGGAGACAGCAGGCCACAGGAGTCCCACAGCCCCTTCTAAGGGCAAAAGGATTGTCCAGAAGGTTCTTCCCCTTAGAGCTCACACCATTTCTGACATTGCCACCTTAAAGACCAAATCTCCAACACCTGAACCTTGAAGGATACAGATTATACCCAACCCTAGCAGGGTTGTGTTCCAGACATCCTGATGCTTTATAAGTACAAGGTTAGACAAACACCCTAACTATCCAAGAGCTAGGTGGCACCATCATCTCTGTTTTACAGAGGAAGATGACAAGGACAGAAAGCTGGGCATGACTTTCAGAAAATGGGTAATTAGAGCCCGTGCACTTTGGTCAGTTGTTTGCATGGCTGAAATGCCTGTTACATCTTAGGTTTAGTGACTGTCCTAATTTTACCCATTGGCTCACTTGGTTTTGTTTGTTTATGAACATGTCAGTCAGATGCACCTTCTATGGTCAGAAGAGGCTCCAGAAAAAGCGAACAGACAAAGAGAATACATAGACAAGACCTGGAGATGAAGCATGGTGCACCACACAGGGCCACACGGGGAAGACACAAGGGTACCCAAAGACCAGAAGATAGCAGTAGAGGGACCTCTTAAACATTAGACCATAGCCTTTATTTGAATTCCCACAGGAAATTGAATGCAGAGCAAGGGGACAGTTTGGAACTGCCTATGGAAAATCATCTCCTCTGCCTCTAAGCCATGAGTGTAGTCTCCTAGTCCTTGGCACCCGGCTCTCGTATGATTAAGCCAGAGCAAATGTTCTCTTGAGGCTTTGGATTGGTCAGTTTGCCTGTCAGTCAACAGCATAATCCTTACTGGACCTTTTGTTAAGTCTAAGAATTTGCTATCCCTGAGAAGGGCAGTGCTTTCCCATCCAGAAAGGTTTATGCATATCTCAAAACAGCATGATATATGGAAAACTGAAAAGTATTTACAATGCAGTGTTCAGGGACAGAATATAGATTTAACCTCCGCTTCCCCTGAATAGAAAAATCAATACAATTCACCTCTATATTATTGGAAAAGATCGGATTGCCTGCTGGCGTCTTGATGGAAGGGAGTTTAGGATAAGGGCACAGGAGTCAGTAGAAACTGGGCTTGAATTCTGCAGCCAAGTGTAAGCCTCCACCGCCTTCCTCAAACTGTGGTCTCAGAGCCTGAGAGTTTGTGCCTTCCTTGGAAAGATTATTCTTTTGGATATCTGTGCTCAGCCTGAAACTTCGCATTAAAATCAGTTGAAAGGATATTGGCAAATCGGTATCCGTCTTGGTGGTCAGGACCAGTACCATACAGGGACTAGGGGACTGGGGAGTACTCTGGCCAAGCCTTCTCAGCTCATGCTCCATCTCTAGAATCCTGTAGCGTACCAAGTAGAGAATGGCAGGTCTTCACAGACTTAGAGAACACCTCTGTCTTTCAGTTCTCTGTGGGAGCCAAGTAATTGGGTGGAGCCTCGGAGATACTTTTGCATTGGTTTATATATCACAATATTATGATGTCACCTCTAGTTCCTTCCTGATTCCAGCTCTGTTTATCATAAGGACAGCCAGCGTATTCAAAGGGACAGAGGCAGAAGCAGGAGCTTGGGGGTATCTGGTCTCTCTCTCCTTGTTTGCAGACCATGTTTTGGGCTTTGCTACTACTCCACTATGCCTCAGCCCTCCATCAAATAGACTATGACTATGCCAGATAGAGATCTAGTACTGTAAACGTTTACCAATGAAGAAAAGTAGTTTGCCTTCTTAACACTTATATACCTCCTCTAGCATCAATCTTTGAAGTAGTATTTTATTTTATTCTTTATATAAGGAAACAGTTAAATAAAATAAAATGAAATCAGCCCCAAAACAATTGGCTTGGTTGGGTAAATGTCAGATCCTTGGTGGAAAATCAGAAAAGGAGGCAGAGTTGAGTGTATGCTGTCTCCATCCCCTGCCATTTTATGTGGTTAGCACTGGTCCTATGCAGCATCTGTAGATGTCCCATATTAGTCTACCACAACATAAGTCCTGGAAAAACAGTAAAAAGAATTGAGGATCTATCACTATTATTATGTATAATTGATTTATTCATTTTATGTGTGAGTGTTTTCTCTGCATGGTTGTCTGTGGACCACATGCCTGCAAAAGGTCAGAGAGGACACCGGATCTCCTGAAACTGAAGTTACTACTACTACATGGGGGTGCTGGGAATCAAACCCAGGTCCCTCTGCAAGAGCAACAAGTTCTGAGTCGTCTCCAGGCAGAGTTCATTCAAATCTTAAGTGTGACTGATGAGGGTGTAAACAAGGCTCCTTGCTGGAAGTTTCTAAAGGGCAGTTTTAGTACGTCAAATACCTTTCCCAACAGGCTGACCCGCTCAACAGAGCGATGGGATATGCGCTGTGTGAGTTCACCATCGCTGGGGGCAGGAAGTCTGCATCTTATGATAGGATTGTTGAAGGAAGTAAGGCAAGAGATATTACAGCAAAGCCATGTCTGTTAATTTCTGAGATGAATTTTAAGGTTCTGTTTCTGCTTGAAAGCCTTCCCTGGGGAACTCCAGCACTGTACTGAACTTCTCTGCCCTCACCCAACAGGGAAGTGCCAGCCCACTGCATAGTGGGATCTTCATGTTGAGGAAAGGGAAAACCAGACTTTATCATTTGGAATGATAAATCATGATTGATGGGTTTTTTTTTTCAGTCTGAATATTTTTGCCCACGTTTAACTACACTTTTTTTTAAGCTGAGAAAAGAAACATTTGCTAGAAAACGTGACAATAGCTAGAATTTTAAAAACGTAAAATTGTCAAAAAAAAAATGTTTTGATCCCAATTAAAAAGACCCTTCGCAGCAATTTACACCCTGTCTTGAATCTCAAAGAACTCCTGATCCCTTGTATGAGTGAATTGTGTATTATTATTGGCATGTTGGGGGGGGGCATAAATCATTGTGGAAAGCTGTTCATATTCACACACTTAAGACATAGCTAATCTATCAGCGGTATTGGTGAGAAGAGAGAGATGACATCCATTGCCTTTCTGTTATTAGTCATGTGAGCAGGAGCCCATCGGTAGCAGAGAGGAGATGCTCAGCAGTAAACCAGTCATTCTCTAGACAGGACGGTGGGCACCAAGCCCAGAGGCTCTCACTCACATTGCACAGAGAGGAAACTGAGCTGCTGGGATGTTCCTGGCCAAGTGTATAGACCCAGAGCAAACCTGGCAACCCAGGAGCTCCTCCATTCCTGGGATTATCACTAACCCTCTCTTCTGTCAACTTACGTTTTTATTCCACAGAGTCATTATACCTAGTGCCATAAAAAAATCATAAACATTGCAAGATCCTAAAGATGGGTCTGTTTCTTCGGATGGACCATCGTGGCCTGCATCAACTTTTCAAGAGGCTAGATTATTCTCATCACAACCGCATATGAATTTCACTCTTTCTTTGGGTGCGCCAACAGTTACCCAAATGCTATCTTACAACCCATTCTATGAAGTAGTCACTATTATTATTGCCATTTTACAAGTGGGCAATTTTAGATCCAAGTAGTTTCAGCCACACAGCTAGTAACAAAATCAGAATGCAGTATTAGGTAGCCTGATACAGAAACCCTAATACTGGCCAGGACAAACTAAATAGCACCATGCCTAATTTTATAGATGATTTCTTGTAATATATAAGAGAGCAAATTCACATGACCTCTGTCTGATCACCGCTGTCATTTTCTTCTTGTGTGTCCTGAATGGGGATAAGGAGCAGTGGAGATAAAGCTGGGATGCCGTCCTCATAGGCAGACAGAATGTTGACAGTTTGACTCTCAGGTGATTAGCCAGTAGCATCTTGGAAGCCTGTCTATGCCGTGTGCAGCTTGGTTCCTAGGGATTTAAAGATGAATAAGACATGGCCCTTGGCCCTGAGGCATTCATAGCTTAGTGCAAAAGCAGTTTCACAAAGTGAACTGACAGCTGCCAAGGCACAGACATGAACAAAGTTGTCCAGGCTCAGAGACTAAAGCCTAGCTTTGCCTAGAATATTCCTGGCAGTCTTCACGGAAGAGGACAAGCTGATCTGACAGTGAAGTGGCTGATTGAAAAGATGAGGTGGAGTGGGGTAGAAGACACAGCAGTGTCTGTAAATGCGCACCTTTCTCTAAGGGATGGAGTGTGTGCTCATTCTTTGTTTCCTGCAGGATAGTGGGTGCCTCTATAAACATAGACAAATAAGGCTTTGTCTTCCTGTTCGTGGCTGGTGTCTGTTCGACTCATCGTGACTTCCACAATTTGGGGTTCCAGTAATATTTATTACAGCAGGAATAAAATGACAGCATGATTAAAAACCACAAAAGCACTGAATAAGTAGAGCATAGCAGGGGAAGGGTGGAACATGCCTAAGAACTCTGCCCTGCCCCTCATGATAGATGGGTAAAGGTGTTTTAAATGCATTGGCTACACTTAAGTTTCAGGGCTGGTTGGATAAGTTCCTTTGAGTAAACAGAGTGTCACCTTTAGTAGTACTTTATCAAAAATCAAACTGAGTGCTCTGAGAATGCTCAGGAAGAGCAGCTGAGGTCAGTGTGGAAGGTTGGCCAGCCTCAGGGAGATGAAAACCTTCAGAGGCGGTACTTTCATCTATCAAGAGAGATGCTGATAGCCATACTGTAAGTGTAATGACATCATTTGTGGCTACTGAATCCAGTTGCATGAGACCCTAACAATTCCTGAAGTTTCCAGACTTCCCCTAAGTTGCTATTTATAGCAGAAGTAGATTTTGAAATCACCTTTGATGACTCTTGAGCTTTCTTCTTTCTTTAACTCCTAAGTTTTTTACATCTTGTCCCCCTTGTGTATGTGTAAGGAATCCATATAGCACTTTTTCCTGTCACAGCTCTTGTGGGGAGGGGTAGTAAGGCAAGAATTTAATTGTTTGGGACTAACTGCTAAGTATTCTTACAATACTCAGGACAGATGTACACAACAGAAGATATTTTCCTGTGTGATATGGCTTTCAAATGTCTTGCCAGACATTCATGTAGATGAGAAACCTGTTTGTAATTACTTGAATCTAAAACCTAGCTCGGCTTCACATATCAGCAACGCATTTTTTTGTGTTGTATTCAGATCTTAAGAAAGGGGGGGTGAGCACTTTGTTTTGTTGAGACCTTAGCAAGACTATTCATGGTTTCAGAAAACCACACTGCTGCTTTAGTTGATCATGGCTCAGTCAGCCATTCTTGTGACAGCCATCCCTCACGCCACTTACCCCTGCTCTATCTGTCCCTCATCCAGCTCTCCCTTTCATTGTTTGGTTGCTTGTTCAGTTGTTCTTTGTTGGTGTCTATTCTAAACAAAGGAGTATCAATGTCCTTGAGCTCTACGTTCTCCTGAACCCTTGTTTATTGAAAAGAACGGAGCATACGTTGTGACTGTGTTCTCACACCCTTCCACTGTAAACACCTATACATAGAAATTCACTTTATTTTATGGACTGGAGATACAGCTCAATGCTAGGCTGCTTTCCTAGCTGGTGTGAGGCCCTGGATTTAACTATTGGCATCACAGAAAAAAAAGGCAGGGAGAGGGATTGGAGAGGGAGGGGGAGAGGGAGAGGGAGAGGGAGATATGCACATTATTGTAAAATCAGAAAATATTTCTTATATTATCTTTATGTTATAATTAGGATATTTTTTATTTGTGTGTGTAGAATAAACTTTATGTGTATAGGGGCTTCTATAACTACTTCCAAATAAGGGATGATAAAATGTGTTATTAGAAAGGAATTGGGGGCTATGTAAGGTTGATTGAAGACTTGTCTCTACCATTGGGAATGAAACAGCCCAAACCCCCATTAAGAAACACAGAGGCACATCATGGGGCAATAGATACCCAGGGGAGCCTCCACCCACTTGGGAAAGGATTATAGGAGGGGGTGACAGGAAGTGGGGCAGTGAGTAGGATGTAAAGTGAATAAGTAAAATAAATTAAGTAAATAAATAAAACACAGAGGCTGGGCATTCAAGTATATGAATAATGGAAAACTCAAAGAATTTGAATATAAAGGGAGAAAGATAGACAACATCAATGTTAAAACTAAGTGACTTTTTTGATTTGATTTAAAAAAAAACGAGAAAGATCTAAGAAGATGGGGCTGAGGCTTAAAGAACATACAGGAATTAAAGGTGGAAATCCAGACATACAGTCTTCACTGTGGTCTTTGAAGTGGGAAGGTCACAAAGGGGACGAACACAGGGGAGAGGTAGGCCTGGGTTTACAGTCCTCGCCAGTAAAGCAGTTGGAACCTGTAATAACTCTAAGAAAAAAAACAATGCCATGGAGAAAAATAACCCCCAGATCCTCAATTATCCTCAATTGCTTGTTTCTGTTCCTATGTGGATAGGAAGCAAAATTTCAAAATTCATTATTTCAATTGATATAAATCAAATATATTTTGCTTGCACAACATGATGTTCTGAAAAGCTTGTGTAACGTGGTAAGAACACTTAAGATCTACTGTCAGACATTTTCAAGCCTGCCTCCATTGTCATGAACTACTGAAGGAGCAAGAAAATACACTTCTATCCTCTCTAGTTGTTCAGAGTTTGAACAACTGAAAAAGTGACTGGGCATTTGACACATAACTGGCAAAAACAAAAACAAAACAAAACAAAACACAACAACCAAGCGAAGTAGTTATGTGCTTGTGGTCATAGGGGAGGAGGGTGTGCCAGCTAAGCCAACGAGATGGACAAACTACCAGTCTTCATAGGGTAGAGGGACCTGAAGCTGGAGACTTGTAAAGGCAAA
This sequence comes from Mus pahari, assembly GCF_900095145.1. Lineage (NCBI taxonomy): Eukaryota > Metazoa > Chordata > Mammalia > Rodentia > Muridae > Mus > Mus pahari. The sequence continues at coordinate 55,487,039 of NC_034595.1, forward strand.
GTAAATCATTGCTGGGGGAGATTAATGAACCCAAAGTGTAGACAACAGCCTGGGTCAAAGTTTGTCTGAGCTCTGCTTTCACAGCCTATCTTACAGTCTCTTTTACGGAATGAGTCTAATCTTCCTTGGTTGGTAAATTACAGAAGGAAGACAGCAGCCTCTGCAGCTCCCTCTTGAAAGATTCTGTTCTTGGGTCGGAAGGGAACTCAAGCATCTCCCTGTTCCTGGGTGCCTCCTGTTTAAAGTAATGAGCACACTAAGGAATGCTGAGGCCCCTGCCCTTCCACACCCTGCAGATACTGTGTTTCCCCTGCTAGGCTGTTCAGGGCCTCAAACAAGCAGGTAGAGGTTCACTGGCTCCCAAGGAGAATGGCCCTACTGCCCTTAGACTTGTCATCATGCAGACAGACACTGATACTGAAGGTTTATTGGGTGCAAATAATCTCAAAGGCTCAGCTTAAAATTACAGTGTAACCATGGAATTGGTCATCTATTGCAAACAGGAAAAAGGTAACAACGTCTAACCCATAGACCATCATTTTTTGACTGTTTTGTGTATTTTTTATGTTAAAGATTATCCTAATTTTGTCCTTCGCTATAGCCACAGAACCCCCTTGGGATAATGGGGTAAGGACCAGGTGAGACCTGTGTCTTCATTTCCTGCTTCTTTTGACATATGATGCCTGGTCTTTTGACATGACACACAAAAGAAAACTTATTTATTGCTCTCTTTTATTGAGCATACCTTGCCAGACACAGTTCACTGCATTTCCTCCCTGATGTTGGTAACATGTATCTTCACTGAATGTTATTAACCCCCATTTTACAGGAGAGATGACTGTGGCATCCAAGATAAAGTATTACATCTCTTGACCGCCTTTAAATTTGCATCCATTTACGCATTCAAAATTACCTTCTGTGTTCTGTGAGATGCTGACAGACATTTGGTGAAACAAAGGAAGGTCCTACCTTGCGGCACTTACATCCTAAGGTACTAAGACTGGCCTGTTACACTAGACATCCATAAATATGTAGTCTACTAGGGAGTTGCCAGTTTTACGGAGCAGGTCAGTGGTAAGGAAGGGAGGTCGTCAGGGAATCCTCCCATCCTAGTGCATATCCCATGTCCTCCCTTGCTTTGTGTTTTCTATAAATCACCCATATTAGTATGTTACCAGGCCTTCCTGCAGCTTCGGAGGTTACCTGTGTAATGGAGAAAGACGGTTCTGAAATTCTCATTGGGATACTGGCAGCTATTAACTTGATGAATCAGGGCTGTCCAGTTGTGCTTCCTCTGTCTCCGTAGCTGAGTGTTTTCTTTGAGGCTTGCCGGTTATCTTTCTATTGCCCTCCATTTATTTTGAATTTTAATTTAAAACTCATTTTCTGTGACCGTGCCTTGGTGTCTTAACAGGTGCTTGCATGTTCCAGAACACTGTCCCTGCAGGAGCTCTGCGCGTTCACAGGGCGATACTTTGATTAAACAGGAACATTCTCAGGGTGACTGTTTCTGCTGAGCACCGTGCAGCCATGGATCCAGTGGCAAAGGACTCAGGGTTCTGCCTGCAGCAAAAGACTGTATTCTCAGAGAGGCCAAGACCAGAGTCTTGGTGGGAGGAACAAAAAGAGATCCATCTCCTGGAGCCTGTGGAGATAGTAGGGAGGAGCCTAGGGCTTAGGGATCAAGGCTGGTCTTGGGGCCTGGTGACCACTGGGGAGTGTGTGGACCGAGGTGATGGGCATTATGGGGAAATACCTGTGTTTGCTATTAGGAGATGTGAGTTTGAGCTGTCACTCCACTGCAGGTGCACGGGTCATGGTAATACAACCAGCAGTGTGATAATTGAGGTGGTGATAACATTGATCACACTTACCGGTTCCCGGATCTCTGTCAGGACTGTACATACATGTCACGTCATACGTTGAGTCTTAGAACCTGTTAGCAGCTCCGTGTTCTCCTTTGATGTATGCGAGAAGTAATTAACGGCCCGATCTTCAAAATGATCTTGCAAAATAGATGTACTACTCCTTTTCAATAGCTGATGCCACGGAGATTCAGAGAAAGGCAAAGGGTGACCCCCTTCTCAGCTAGGACAGGTGCCCCACCCACCGCAGCGTTTCAGACTGCTTCAATTTGTTCACTGTAACAAGAAAACCCGAGGTGAGAAAATGCCCAGCTGTGACAGTTAGACACATGTGCTTCAACGCATGTGCTTCTGTAGATGCATTTACTTCCGGGATTTATAGCGAGCTTAGTTTAAAGCCCTCTTACCATTTTTAGTTCTGAGATCTCAGCCACTGTTTTTCTGGACTTTTCTCTGCTTTTCTATGAAATCTGAGCAACCGGCTAATTATATATATCTAGTGTTTTCAACACGGACTGTGGGAAGAATTTCAACACAACAAACTGAAGTGCTAGCCCGTTAGAGATGGGAAGGCAGGTCTCTCTGGTTGTTACTGGGTCTCTGGCCTCTTGGCGCTTCCTGGGTTCCTGGTAGCTGTTTTTGGAATTGTACTGAATGTCTTGTTGTTCAAGTCATAAAGCCCCTGGATCACTCTTCCGCCTGGCCAGCTCTTCAACCTCAGATCACTGAGAAGATCTCATAGAGAGTATCTCTAACAGTCAAAACAAACAAACAAAAAATGGAAGTACCAGTAATGCGACTCCCTTTCTTCCGGCCATGCTGGGCCTTTGCAGGGATCCTATGGACAGAGATATTTGTAAACCCTGCTGCGTCACGTCACATCTAGGTCTGGAGTTCATGACTGTGCTGCCATTTTTCTTTCTGTTCCACCATCCACTCAGCTCCCTCTCTCCATGTGTACATAGATGTGCCTTTTTTCTAAGAATTTCCAAAGAAGCCATTTATAAGATGTAACATATAATTTGCTATAAAATATGTTGAATGACAGAAAGAGACTTGAAGAAGAGTCTTACATTTACTAAGCACCTACTATGTGTGGAGGTCTCAGTTTAATACAAAGTCCTGTGGGATAGCAGCTCTCTCTGAACCCTCCAGCCTGTGAGTCTCACCTCTTCTACCTGTCCTGCCCTACCTGGGGAGGGAAGGCTCTCCTTAACTCCTGTTAAGTCTCAGTTCTGGGTTTCTCATAGCTGACACCCTAGGTTCTGGAGCACGTGAAAGGATGGTCTGATCAAGAGAGAAAACAGTAAAGTCAGTTTTATAGAGCTACATAGGAGATAAAGAGATGACCAGGAGTGATATGCCGTCCATGTTGTGGTCTCGTGCAGCGCAAACTGCACAGGCTAGTGCTGGACTGGTAGCTGCCATGTGCACTGTAGCCTGGACAGAAACCTACTACTTCACAGTCTCAAGCCTCAGGGGTTCACAGTCTGTCCTCTGAACCCCAGATCAGATGCAGTATGCAGCCATGTCAGCTCAAGGGCAATGGTACCATGACTTCAGCCAAATATTACTACAGAAAGCCACCCTGATACCCTGTCTCCGCTCCAGCTGCCTTTGTTGCTTAGCACAGAGATTTGCTTCCTAGAATACATTTGACTTCTTAACTGTTTAGAAAATCAGGGGACTTTTTTTTTTTAAATGAAAAAAGAAATAAAGAAATTACCAAAGAAACATGGCCTCGCTATCTACATAGCAAATGTTAGCACCCCGAGAGGCCTAGGTTTGCATTTTTTCATGATGGCTTAAGAGATGTGCAAACTATCTGGAAATTACATATTTAAATTTTTGAAAATTTAAGATTGCGCTGGCAATTGTCAAAACTCAGCACAGCGATAACCTCGCTTTCAAGAGGAAGGTAGTTCGTCTTCTATACAAATGGCTGCAAGGAGAGCGTCTGAGACGCTGATACTGAGATGCATCATCTCGTGACTGACTCTGGACTCTGATGTATGTACCCATGTGAATAGGCACACACAGTCTTTCATGTTTATTTCTGTGCTGTCAAAGTCTGTGCCCATGGTCTCCTCCGCCCCCTTTACTGAATCCTATGGTGCAGCCCCATGCACACACTTAGAAACTCCTCCATGTGCTGCAGTGATAAAAAGAATCTTCTAGGATCGCCAGTCTCTTTGTAGCTTCCAGTGTCCATTCGCTTTGCCCCTCACAGCCGATCCTCACATTAACCTTACAAGGTGCGCATCACAGGATGGAGCTGAAGCTCAGAGGGGTTAATTGCTGGTCCAGAGACATGTGATTGTAATTGGTGGAGCATCATTCTTCTTTACATCTGATGTCTTTTCTTGTTTCTAGAAGCAAGATATAGTTATTGTAGAAAATTTATAAAACACAATGACATAAAGAACAAGATGAAAATCGTCTGAAATCCCACCAATTAGAAAACTAGCTAAGATCTTACATGAATATAATTTAAGATGATATTATAATCAATTATGCATGTTGCTGTATAATCTACATTGTTACTTATCTGCAGGTTTCCATATTGAATATTTCTCTACAAATCATTTTCAGCCATGGAAGCATCAGAGCATAGGAGACACACAGAATTATTATAATTTTAAAAAACAGCATATTGTCAGCCCATGGAGGCTGTATCTATGTCTTAGAGGACATCTCTACATATCTCTGATTATTTCTCTCACATAAAACCCGGAATTTCTGGATCAGCATGTATGTGTATTTTAAGACTTTTGATCTTATTTCATTGGTTAATTTTTTTCTAAAATGTTATATGCCCAGATGTCTGTTTTACTCTGCACTTCTCTCCACCTGGAGTATGAAAATGATTTAAACGTTTTGATATTGTTGTTTACTTTCAGTATCTCTGATTTAACTTCAGTGCCTGCTTATACATATTACGATAGCTCAGCAGCATCACTCCTTGTGCAGAATGAGCTTTATTAACATATTCATTCTTTTACATGATGCTTTGTGATCTTGGGGGATCATTTCATCCAGGTTTTCTCCATCATGGCTTGAGAAGGGGGACACTAGCTCTTCTTTGGAGGTCTAATGAAGTCATACAGGAAGGGGGATTCCTATAAAATGTCTTTGCATGTTGTGAAATGCTCTCTGGGGATGTATCTTATTTTTACTGTGGCGGAAGGATGAAAGTGGCACAACTCAGACCAATGAATGAATCTGCCTCTGCAACCCATCATTCCAGATGTGTGTGACTTGTATGCATCTACTTCAAACAGTATAGGAAGCGGCACAGATGGAGACAGACTCACGGGCAGTGGTGGTACAGCATGGTCCCCATGGTGATTATAATTGGTTTTTGTCTGCCCAGGACACCTCAGTGGCTGTCACAGGAATGAGGGGATCTAGAGACATGGCTGAATTTAAAACCTCATGAGGCCACTTCTAACTTCTGCCATTGTGATTTTTTCATGCATCCATATGGATGGCCATCATTGGGAAAATGAGGGTTCAGTATTCCATGAGGCATAGACCCCACCCAGAGTTCCATAAGCACTTTGGGGATGGTGTTTTCTTTGTTGCTTGACTCCCCTCTATAAAGAAGTAAATTTTCTATCAGGCTTTTACTGAGTTCCTACTGGGCATTAGGCACTGGGATGGGAAGATGAATTCCATCTGCCCTCCACAACTGCACAGATGGCCCAGTTGTCCAGTCAACACATGATTATCCCATGGTGCATTTAGTCACATCACGGGTTAGCAGCCTTGCCTCAGGCTCACATCTATGTGCTTCTCTCCTGGTGGCCTGACAGGCAAAGCAGAGAGACAGTTTCTAGTGAAATCAGCCAGTGGGTGATATTTCAGCAATTCACACAAGCAATACTAGTGTAGTAGAGGCACAGTGTAGGGATAACATGCAGAGAACAGACTCACACCAAAAATACCACCCTCCTCTCTCTCTTCCTTGCCTAGAAGAGTCTCCCCCAACCCAGTTCTCTTACCCAATCTCCTTGTCCCTTCCTTTATCTGACTTATGCGAAATAAGTATCAATAGGTCTTTCAATTCAAGCCCTATTTCATCAAGAATTTTTCCATGTCCCACCAACCTAGGATAGATAGATCCTTTTTCTAGTCTTAAGTGTGCATCTGCTACTTCTGTTGTAGTGCTTATTAAATGTATTCTACAAAAAGAGGATACAACGCAAGGGACCATCAATGAATAAATACACTCTCTCCCTATCTATCTATCTACCTACCTACCTACCTACCTATCTATCTATCTATCTATCTATCTAAGCTATGCATATATACATATACACACATTATAAATAAATAAGCTATATATGGTATAAATATGTATATAATTATAAATAAGTATATAAATATAAATATGTATATATGGATAAGCTATACATATATACACACATATATGCGTGTATATATATATATATATATATATATATATATATATATATATTATTTGCCATTGATGGTCACTTGACTTGTGTCTATTCTTTGTGTGAATACATATATGTGTATGTGTGTGTGTGTGTGTGTGTGTGTGTGCATGTAATCGAATACTCTACAGTCCTAGGGAAATAAGACACATCCTTCAATGTAGATGAACCATGAAGACATTGTGCAATTTAAATAAGGCAGTCAGTAAATGACATATTTTATAATTCATCTTATGGTGTTCCATAGTTGTCAAATTCATAGAGGCAGAAAGTAAAGTAAATGATAGGAGATAGGCATGGAGGGAGAGTGACAGATTAGTGCCTAATGGGCTTGTAGTTTCAATTTGAGAACCTGAAAATATTCTGTATGGGGATGGAGGTCATGGTTACACAACAGTACAAATATATTCGAGGCTACTGAACTAAGTGTCTAAAATAGTAGAAATTATACATTGTGTTACATAGGCATGTTACAGCTGGATAGTGTGTGGCAGTGTGTCTTTCTGTAGTGTCAGTTCCCTGTACAGTGAGAATGAATGGGCTCCATCAATGGGTGTGTAGTGTCAGGCCATGTACCTTACAGGTAAAAGATGCTTCCTTAAGGAAGAATGTTGGCTATACACATGAATACAGAGGCCGTTGCCTTTCCCAAGCCAGCAACGTAGCCTCATTTACAAGTAGAGAAATTCAGACTTAGAGATGAGCATTGGCCTTGTGGAACTTACAGGAGTGATAAATGGTCAAGTCAGGCTTGAAAGCCAAGTACTGTCAGCCCGGATCCAGAAATATCCCCTTCGTTGTGCCAGCCTTTATTTGCCACCTTCACTCTCTGGGCACAGTTAGTGGGAACCAGCTGAGACAGAGGCACGCAGGTGCAGGTGGAATGCCCCATCTTACACCGAGGATGAATGTAGAAACCTGCAGAGAGTGGGAAGGCAAGGAGTGAAGGGAGCTGGCCAGGAAGATTCGTGAGACAGGCACTTCCCATCTCCCCTTTATTCCCGTCACTTTCTTTTCATGTAACCAACCAAATGGAATGAGGAGATTTATTGAGCCATCACTTGCTCCCCAAGGGCTGTGTGGAGTCCCCATTTCTTAGGTAATTTAACCTAGAGGGGGGTTTGCTCTAGGCAACATCCCACATAGCTGAGGATTGATACAATGATTTAGTAGGCCTCTTTTCACCCTCATCACTGGCCTTCCTTGTGGGAACCCCCTTCTCCAGCTGCATTAAAGACTCCATTAATTTGCTTATGTATAAATTTAAGCTACTTGGGTTCTATCGCATTTCTGAGAGGTCCTCCTCGCTCAAGAATCTTCAGCTTGTACTACCCATCAGGATTGACCGATAAGAAAGATGCATTATACATTTTATTGCCTTGTCTACAGAGCGCATGTGACAACTATAAAGCACATTCATGTACAGTATGAATAACTGTCAGGGTAATTGATAAACCTGCCTGTAATAAGGGTGACTGAAATGGCCTCCTTATAAGCTGAGGACTGTAAGTGCTTGGGGGCAGGGGGTACCAAATGAATCCCGCCCTTCAGAAATCACCGTTACCTTAAAATAAATAACCAACTGGGATCAGTAGACTTACCTTTCAAGTAATTATTTTACGTTGCAATTCATTTCATCTGACACATTCAAATCAACTCAAATAAAAGAATACCCTAAATCTCACATTGTTTGCATAAAACACATATCTGGGCTGAAAGAGGTTTGAAATGGAGAGAGGCTGCCCCTTCATTTAAATAGTTGGGGAAGATGAAGGTGCTGGAAGAGATGTATTCCCTGTTAAGAAGGGTGGCATGGCAGCAGCCTGTTGCCCTCAGTTTACTTATCCAAGGCAGTGTCGGGCTCTCTAGTGAATCCTAGGTTAACCCTGTATAACAACAATAATTGCAGCAAAAACCAGCATTGAGCACCCACTGTGTTTCCAGTGTTTTCTTCTCTGAAGAGCCACAGGAGTGGATCCACTTATGCTATCGGGCGATCTCTATGCGCCAGATTGTTAATGTGGAAACAATGATACTGCAAAACCTAAGTCCAATCAAAAGATGAAACGGGTCAAATATCCACAGTGCCTAGAACATTCCTAGCGCACAGTGAGTGTTTAACTGTAAACTGACAACAGCCAAGGGTCTCAGAGCTTCTGAGGCTTGGTGTGGAGGGGGAATGGAGATAAGCGGAGAGAGAGAGAGAGGCAACAAATACAAATGTTATTTGGGAAAACAACATAACCAATGCTAGTTATGGGGAAGCCATGTGATAAAAGAGTCACCCCTCGCTTGGAGAGAAGGCTCAGCAGTTAAGAGCACTTGCTGCTCTTGCAGAGGACTGGAGTTTGAGTTTGGCTATCAGCACCCACATCAGGCAACTCAGAACTGCCTGCATAACTCTAGTTCCAGGGGACACCCTCTTCTTACCTTTGAGCTCCACCTCCACATGTAGACTGCACTCACATGGAAATACAGCAATTCGTATGAGTGCTTTCAAATCCTACTGTCTGGGGGCTGGGATGTGGTTCAATGGTGATTACTTCCTCAATGTGTGGGAGGCTCTGAATGTGAATCTCAGCCTTCCAAATAAATAAGTAAGACAATATTTTAACATCTGTCCTCTTCATGAGAGCTTCATGACCAGGACAGGAAATGTGGAGGATTTAAACATCCTAGAAATATGTTCAGTGTTGAGCCACAAGCAAAAGTGACCTTGTCAATGCAAATGGCAACTTTGTAAATGTGGCATATAAATATACACACACATATATGTATACATATACTCAGCATATATGTGTATATGTATAAATGTATAGGTATTATATATTACACACACACACCCACACACATATATATATACACATATGTATATTTCCCACTTCAAAAACTGACAGCAAGGAAAGCACCTATTTTTCACTGCAAAATGTCTAACCCTCTCAGCCAAATAACCCTTCTCACTTACTTTATTTCTTAATTGGAGAGAGAATAGGGCGGAACCAGGCGCCAAAGCCTGGAGTCACTGGGCTCTTTCCTGTAAGTACAAATTAGATCTGTGCGGCTGCTTCTGCCCCTCATTTTGCTGTCTGCAGACTGGTGTTTGTGCGGTGCTAAGATGAACTAACCCAGACTTCTATTCAAGATAAATGCTAGTTCTGTTTTGTGCTGAAAGATGTATGCCAGGACACAGAAAGGATTCTCTCCATGGCACTCCTTTAATTCATAGCAGTCTGAGAACTGTAAAAAGCCACCTAATTACCTTTTCCTCCCCACTGTATATTTCAATGATGGCAGGGATCCCAGTAGGTATAAGAGAGATCCGATATTAAAGCCATCGGACTATAATCTTCTCCTTTCCCCAACCATATTGTAGACATTATCTAGTGGGGAACAGTGAATATTTGTCCTTACAACCTCCTTTGTCCTTGGGTTTCTTCCATGCATAATGAACTGGGAAGACACTAAACGTTCCTCCTTGCTCTGCCAGCTTCCACCTGGCCACTTGTAAAATGGGAACCGTTAATCGTTCAAACTGGTCAGTTTGGAGAATACCAAAATGACTTCTGAAGAAGTTGGCTGTGTGATTAAGTGACCCTGTGAGTTTCCCAGCCTGCCTTGTGCGAGAGTCTGGGGAGATACTTATTGTCCTGATGGGAATCTGCTGAGCTTTGCAAACAGCAGCCACACTTGTCAAGAGTGTGTTTGCAATTCGTTAGATCTCAGTGCCAGTGTGTAGGAACCTGGACTTGAGTTATGGAGGAGGCAGGAGCAACTGCAGTCATTTGCCTCCCGGTCAGATGAGAGTCCATCACGAGCTTGGTATTCGGAGCTCTGTGAAGCATCCAATCAGCTTAAGATGGCTTTCTCATGGGCTGCCTAGTTCTTTGAGAAGCATTGAAGGCCCTCATTCCCAAACAGAGGCCAGGTTTTCTATAAGTCAGAGCCTTCTCATGTTTATAATCTCAGCTCAAAGAAGTCCTGGAGCCCACATGACTCTTCCTCTTCCTCTTCCTCTTCCTCTTCCTCTTCAACCTTCCCCCACTGAACATCTTTCCTTTCTGAATGCAACCCCATCCTATATAGTAGCCACCAGCCACATGTGGTTATTTAACTGTAGATCTGAATGACTCAGAATGAAATAAAATATGTGAACTTGGTGTCTGAGCCATACCAGGTATGTTTTAAGTGCTGGGTAGTGCCAGTGGCTACCATATCAGAGTAGATGCAAACCTTTCTCTTGTAATACAAAGTTATATTGTCTAGGGCTGCTCTTAAGTGTGGCTCACTCTCTCTGCGTTGTGTTGGAAACGTGCCCATAGCTTCCAAGTTCCGAGCCTGTGCTGACTACACAGAAGTACTTCATGGTCCCCCAAGTGGCTTTAAAGTTAGGTGTGGTTTAATACCTGAGAAACTCAAGGATTACTGGTATTGAGCCGTAGAGTCATGGCTGAGAAGTAACACACAGGCTCTGTCTGTGCTGACGCCAGCTCTGTGTTGGCAACAGGTACTTTTTACATTTAGGAGTGTCATCATATCGTTTGTGTCTGATTGCCGTCTGTTATGAGCCTAGGAGATGGGGCTGTAGAATTGGGCTGGGCACTAGAGTGTGGGCAGGATAATGGCAGCCATACACTTTACAAGCTTTATTCAGTTTGTGCTTCACACAGGGTTGTATATGCCCTTTTCAATTCTCCTAATCATCACATAATATAGATGCCATTGTTGAATTCAATGGTTTTGGGTTTTGTTTTTTTTTTTTTTCAATTAAAAACAGGAAAACGGCTAGTAAGGGTAATCAGAAGAGGAATTAGCAAGTAGAAACTCAGAGATCTCTACTGAGAAGCCAGAGTCAGGACGTGGAGTCTTGTTAGCCCAATCCACTACAATCAGGTCTTAGCCTCAGCCTGTGTTCTCAGCTTCTCTACATAGAGGAGCCATGGAAAAACCTCTTCTTGCATTAGGACGCTAAACAGAGGAGGATGTCTGAGAGGATTGGATGCCTGGAGCTTAGGAACTCGTGTGGTCCCTAGAGAGCAGGCCTTGTGTAAAGACCCACTCTTTCCCTCCTCTGCCGAAGAGCTAATCGATGCAGCAAATATGTCTGATTGACTTCTTGTCACAGCCCTATTTCACAACAATGGACAACATCTTCTGTAATCTGAAAACTGATTACAGTCTTACGATCCTGATTTGCTTTGCTTTAAAATAAATAAATAAATAAATAAATAAATAAATGGAATTTCTCTGTAAGAGTAAGCGCTTTTCTGCTGTGTTCCCATACGTTTCCAAGGAGGTTCCTTTCCCATTCCTATTTTAAGTGAGTTTCTTAAGTTACAGTAACTGAACTTGAAGATACAGCAAAGAAAAAAATAGCACCATCTGCGTTCCATTTCCATCCATTAAAAATGCTGAAACGTAATGAAAAGATGACCCACTGTCACAGTATTTCTTTCCTTATGCAATGGTAAGCGGTTTATCAACAGATGAATTTCACCTGTAAAATTGATCCATCTTAAATCCCAAATACAGAGCGACTGGGAGAAGAGATGAGAACCCTGCGAGTAGAGCCCACTTCCACAAGCACACTATGGTCAGGGAAGGAATTTAAACAAGGATCACCAGGGCAGGGAGACCAGGGCAGTTTCCATAGAAACTGTGTCTTACAGTTACTTTGAGGCCTGCCAAAAGCAGCAGGAAGTGCCCGCCTAGAGTAGAATTCACCCTAGGAGAGAATACCTTTGAATTCTCTGGCCATTCTCACTGCCTTTGCATTGGTAACAAAGGGTATAAGATTGCAAAGAGAAGCCTGGACTCAAGGTTGCACTGGTCAGGGCAGGTCCAAGAGCAGACTTCCATACCCAACGTATAGATGGCACATCCTAACACGGAACACAAGCTCATAGTCCAAGTCTGTCATGACACCTGTGTTTGTAAAAGTGAAAAATAAGCATTTACATTTTAAGGTTATTTTTTTTAAAACTAAAAGAATAATATGTATAACTTATTTCATGAACATCAAATTCCCATGTCCACAAATATGGACATATTACAACATGATCACACCTGTTCATTTACATATGGTCTGTGGCTATAGCTGACCTCTTCTGCAGAGACAGTATGTTCACAAAGCTGAAAGTATTTAACATCTGGCCCTGCACAGAAAAAGTTTGCCAACCCTGATCTAGAACTTTTAAAGTTAATATTATTTATCTGTACTCCTGCATCTTCATCTGAGAAAGGTAATTAGTGGTTGTTTCATCCCAGGGCAAACGTGCAGATCAAGTATGACAGTGAAAGAGCTCAGCATAACGTCTACACATGACAGACACAACGTAAGTGGTAATAAATGACCACACGATTTGGTCAAGTTAATAAAATGCCAGGCCTTGGAGTTTCCTCATCTCTGAAGTTCAGATGGTACCTACCTTACAGGATTTTTTTCTAATTAAGGAACACACCTGCAAGGAACATTAATGGCCAGTGTTTATTTAGCACTTATATCACAAGTAGGAAAACCAACATACCGAATCAGTAAACTGACTTACTGAATCTCCTCAAGTAGTTAGTGATGCGGCTGGGTCATGTAACACCATTCTTACAGCCTGTAATTGGCCTAAATGACTATCACCTGGCAGGCCTCAATGCCAAGTCTACACCCATTCCATTCCTTTTCTTCTCACCCCCATAGTGGTAGAGTCCTCATGCCTACAGTTTTCACAGCCACCATTCTGCCTTATACTATATACTAGTACTATAGTATAGTACTATATACTATAACTAGCATTTCATGTTTGTATTCATTTAAAACCGTACTGCAGATGACAATGTCCCTTTGTCATCATTTCTAGAATGTGACTCATTTGAGCTTGGAAACCTTATCATTTGTTCTTTATACCCTCTCTTGCCTAGCATCCTCCCTGGGCATTGTTGGTAGTGCTTACTTACACATCGATGAATGAATGAACAGAAAACAAGATTTTTGTTAATTATTTGTGGATCTTCTTACATGAATCCTATTGGTCTTTGAGTGGCAGGCACTGTTGTAAAATATTTGGTGTATAAATCCTCACAGAGTTTAGTGAGCCTGGATTACACCTGGTTCTTTGAGCTTCTAAGAATGGAGACCGCACAATGGCCTCCTAGTTGAAAGAGACCTTGGCCTGCTTGCTCTGAATCTTCGCTAGGCTGCTTTATTCATAGGTACTCTTTGGCTTGTCAGTGTACAGAGGATCCTCATTCACAAGACTGCAAAGTCAGGAATTGTTCCCCGACTCTGTCTTGGTGGTGAGTCTCCTGCTGTGCTAGAACAGAAGATCCTCCAAGGGATTGTTGGAGGTCTCGGTGAGCCACATATTGTGTGTTAACATACAATGACTTGGTCTGGAGAGTCACAGTGGAGGTAACAGCAATACTTAGTCTGCAGCATGTCCTTGACTTCATTCTGCACACAGACCCCTGAAGGTATTTGACACACTCAGTCTCCTAGACTAGATGCAAACTTCTAGTCAGGCAGAAAGTAGTCCTGAAATGAAATGGATCATTTTTTAACATGTTAGACCCCAGAGTAAAAAAAAAAAGCATGACAGCAATAATTTCATAATGACATCGCAGACTTTTATGTTGGACACTTTTAATATATCTCTAAGAGTTTAATGAATATTATTATTCTTACTTGGCAGGCAGTGAAAGTGAGATTCCCAAGGTAGAAGCTATACATAATGAGTGTTTCAGAGCCTGAAGCTGAGTTTAAGATCTTTGACTTCTGGTCGCCTCCTTCAAACCAACTACAGATGCAGGGCAGGAATGATGCTGTCCTTTCCCTACTCACCACGTCTAATGTATCACCCATAATAAACACCGAGGAATCGTCACTGAGTGGGCCAGAAAGACAAGGTCATAGCCCTTACCACCATCTGTCTCATTGGTTGCAAGAAACTTGTAAATATATGAATAAAGTAATTTCAAGGAGTTAGACATTTTTATAACGCTTTTCTTTTAATTGAGGATAATGAGCTGGGGAGTGACCAGGAGAGAGAAGAGGCAGATTGGAAAGTTCAGAGAACTCGTCTCTAATGAGGGGACACAAAACAGACTTAAATTCCAGGCCAATGAAAGATTAGAAGAAGGAGAGTTAGGCAACTGGTGGCTAGCACATGTGCTCTCAGGTGGAAAAAGATGAAGGGATGCTAGGTCCACACCATCAGTTCAAGAGGGTCTCGGTCAGGTGGGCCAACCTATCTCCTTATTGACAACTATGATTCTACTGTACCCACAGTGCACTCACCTGTAAGGTCTGGTGGCTTTGATGTCTACCCCACTCCTAGATGCCTTCCCTAATTCTTAGTGAGCAGTTTGTCCTTCCCCATGCCCTCACCTGCATGCAGCATGGCTTATCCTTATCACATTTTTCTTGTACCTGTTCCTGGTCATCATCAATATCCCAGTGGGCAGTGTAGTAGCTCAGACAATGATGCTGAGGTTGGGCAAGCTCTGGACTGAGGCCCAGCTGTCCACTGTGATGCCAGAAACATTGATCTCTCTAGATGTCGGTCATATCACCTGTAACTGGGTATAATTACAGTGCCTGTAGCATAAGATTATCCTGAAAATGAAGCCATGCCGCAGAACACTTCGTTAATATTAAACACTCAGTGGATATAAGTAATGGCTGTGGTTATGGTAACTATATGCCTCATTGCAAATTATTCAGTTCCATTTATTAGGCTGGGGATTTGAAAGCAGAAACTTTGTATTACCTACCCCAGTTCCTGACTACAATTGGTGCCAAGTAAGTATTTTGAGTGATGATGAATGAAAATTTTCCCTAGCAATAAAATAAGCATAGCAATAAAATAAATATGTTACTATTTACATGGTATAATTTTTATCGGTTCAGAACGGGATAGAAGTTTTACTAAGAATCAACTACCTATTTTAATCAATGAGATATTGAGGCCAGCAGCATTAAGAGCTACACCTGAAATGAAAGCCTGTTCAGGGGAAGTCTGAAAATGGGGCCTGGTCCCCCTCAGAATGGCTTTGGATACAGAAAATGGTGCGAAGCCACGCAGAGGGCCAGAAAACTTCACTCTGTGATTAATCAGAACTCAGTATTCCGTGTGGTCAGAATACTCCTTGAGCATATGGAAATGGTGGCAGGGGCGGATGTCACGTATCTTTCTATGCCTAGCAGAGGGCAGACTATGGGACAGAGCAGATGTTCTCTGTGCATGTGATGAACGAGTGGACACATGTGGCCTCTTACTGATGGCTCATTAACCTAATGTGCCTCATGTGCAAATGGATGTTGAGGGTGATATGGCTCTGTGTCCTGTGTCACAGAGAGTCTTTTGTCATCCCAGGCTTCACTGTCACTGTGGCCTGGGAGGTAATATGCATTGATCCGTCCATGATTTGAAGTCTTGTGAGTACTTAAATGACACCCAGGGTTATTGACTGTAGCATAGCAAATTGTGTTTAGAGATCATTTAATGGCCTGAGATTCGTGTAATCACTCAGAAAATGCTTGGGAACACCTACTGTGTGCCCAGGACTTTTTCTGTATTTATGGAGAATGTGGAAAAACAATAGTGTCTTCCCCATGTAGCTGGGCGGGGGGGGGGGGCAGGGAGGGGAGGGCTGAACTCTGCAGATGGGCCATAGAGGGCGATGCTTGGCACAGGGTGATTGTTCAGCGTCTTAGCTAGTATTTATAAAATGCATGTACTCGTGGAGTTATGGGAATGGCCACGGTGAGGCAGAGCACACTGAGTCATTCCAGACTTACTTTGAGTTCACAGATCACCGTGCTGCTGATAGTCCCAATGTTAGACTTATCCTCAGAGCTCCATCTTAATCAGATGTTGGAAAAGCCCAGCTTTACTGAGAATCACATTCGTCCTGCAGGTGATCAAAACAGGAGGTTGCTACAAGGCCTGGTATGTGTGAAAAATGCAGTCCTGTGCCCCCACGAGTGTGTATGAAACTCTCGTCATCATTGCGCACCCGAGGCGTGTTGAAAGCCTGTTTGAAAACCCATCCTGAGTGAGAGGGTAGGAGCATGACAGGGTCCAAGTTCAGGAGCTGGGAGCAGAAGCTGTTGACCCTCGGATGAGAGAACAGGCTGAATCAACAAACGCTTCTCAGAAGAAGACCCCCCCCCCCAGCAGCGGTACAAACAGTAAGAACTGGAAGCAGATGCTGGACCATCAGAAAGAGTGACATCCACACGGGAAATAGAAACCAAATCCCAAGGGTACACACAGAGAGGGTCGAAGTTTCAGGTACCAAGCCCAACACCTGGACTGCCACAGGCAGTGACAGTGCATGAAGGGCAAGCTGGAGAAGATCTATTATTGTCACATCCTGGGTATGGTTAAGGGTAGTTGGGCCAGAGTGAGGGAATGTAGCATCAAGCCCTGAAGGCAAACAAGAGTAAGCCCAAATGGTCATGGAGGAAGGCTGCTCTGTTATTCACAATGCTGTCTCCTTTACTCCTGCAGACACTCATCAACCTACTTTACCCAGCTTGTACAGACTAAGAGACTTGACTCCACAGAATGTTCTCTTGATATCTAGACTATATTAATGCAGTTAATGCCCCCATGTCATGCACTTGGGTAGACTTAGGGGTGCAACCCTGACAAAGACATCTTGTCCTGAAGCAGCTGGCACACCCAATAATGGAGGCATGACCCTAACTGAATAGAAGAGGGTGGGAAAGGGAGCATGGAGAACAGAACTATGGTAAGGAGTGGGAAGCCGCCCTTCTGATGGTGGGTTAGATGTTAGGGCAGGGAGGAGCTGCTGTATGGTGAGCAGGGACTGAGGTTTTTCAAGTGTGTGGATAAAGATGAACTCCTTAACTATGTGTAAGCTGCAGGTCCTATAAGAATCCATCCTACATACTCTCTCCTTACTGAATTCTGCAGACAGCTGAATCTTCAGCAAAGCCTTCTGCCCACATTGGGGTAAAATGTTGTGTTGGAATAACTGGTTTGGGTTTTTATCTTATACTCTTAATCAGGAGAACTGCCAGGAAATGGTCCACACAAGCAAAGGAAAGGCCTGTCCAGAGCTGACTGTGCACAGGAGATGGGAAACCATCTTGATGCTGCCCACAGTAGCCTAATGTCCTTTCCCACACTCTTAGTTGAGTGGAACCCTCCCAGTGTAGATGAGCAGCAGATGAGCTGACCAGGGTCCAGCAGCTTGGCAAGGGGAGAATTTGGCTTCCACCCCAGGCTTTGTGATTTCATACCTGGACTACACTGTGACTGTCCCTTCTGAGCCCACCCAGTAGGATGCATGGAGTTGGGCATTTGTGTTCTTACCTAAATGTCAATGGCTGGCATGGGTACCGTCCTCTGGACTTCCGCCAGCTAAAGTGTATTTTGCCCAAAGCACTGGCCCTCAGTTCTGAGCTGGATTCATTCAAGTTGTGCCAAGTTCTTCTTGAGACGGGGCTCAGTGTCCTGTTCCTGAGCAGGCTCGTTTTGTTCTTCCTCATTAACCACGTCACATCTCAAGGGCTGGCTTTGTATCTATGCTCCTCAAATCTAGCACGGGGTTACATATGGATTGGCTACTCATGAGTATTACTTCAAAATGACCAATTGATTGATCTTGGTTAACAGTGTGAGGAAAATCGCTTTCTATTTCTGGGCCTCGGTGACCTCATCTGTAAGTCAGAGCTGTCAGGCACAGTTCTCACCTCATGAGAGCCGGGCTCATCAGTCCAGTGCAGCCAGACACTTGCCTCCCTGAGACCTGGATAAACTTAGTCTATTCTGCCTGGCGTCATTTATTCTTTTGTAATGGACATATTTATCTGGTCCCCCCCCCCCCTGTCTTGTCTTGAGGACAGGAATGGAATCTCACTCATCTTAATTTCTCCCAAGCTTAACACCTGGAAGGAGCTCAGAAGATGAGGAATGTCTGTCTGTCTGTCTGTCTTGCTTTCACCCCTTTACCAACTTCATGCCTTTAAATGAACCTCCTTGTCCTATCATTGAATCAATGGGAAATGACTCTGTGTATCTCAAGCTCTTTTCTCTCTGAAGCATTATACTGTGAGTGGAAATTCAAATTTTCGTGATTTGCAATCCTGCCTGGCAGTCCCTAGACAAGACAGGAAGAGGAAGCCCCGCCCTACCAACTGGAGCCCTCTGGGGCTGATCCAGACCGGGGTACATCAAAGATGGCTTATGCTGGCTGTTTATAAAAGAGATGCATGCCCCGCCAAACTCGGGGAATGACCTAAAATTTGTGATGAAGCTTTTAAACTGGGCAAATAGAACACTCGCTCCTCCCACCCCCTGTGCAGGAGTGGTTTTAATGAGCCTGTGCCTTGTGAAGATTAAAGGAACAACCCCCCCCCCCGCACTCACACACACACTCCCCCACCCAAAAAAAAAAAAAAAAACCCTCTCGGTGCATAGAAAATACTGGGGCCGGGGGAGGGGTTGTCAGAGGAATAACTGAACAGGAAGAAAGATTTTCAAGACATCAAATAAATATCAAATAGCAGGAGCTCTCCATGCCATTTAAGATCTTGTTTCTGTTGGAGAAAAGGTTAACCCAATGAGAATACGATTGCCCGAGAGAAGAAGGAGATTAATCGAATGGGGTGCCTGCCCAGGGCCTCAGAGGATGGGGTACTTCCAGCAAGGCAGGTGCTGGTCTTTACAGTAGAGAAGCTCATGAGGTGAGGAGATTCCTACCAGCTTCAGGACTCCAGAAAAAAGGTGAAAAGCCCAGATGCAACTGGCTGTGCACGTCGTCCCCCCCCCCCCCCAAGCCAGTTGAAAAGAGGATCAGGAATAGCCTCCCTGCCTGCTTCGCTCCAACCCCTCGTACGCCCTACAAGGAAATGATGACATCACTTGTAAAATTAGAACATGGAAATTAAAATGGAAAAATTTTAAAGGCAAAAAAAAAAAAAAAAAAAAAAAAAAAAACCTTTCGGGAAAATCAAAGTAACACAGTGGAACCCTGCTGGGTGTTGGAGGCCGTCCCCACCCAGGCTGTTTAATTGGCGGTGTATTTTGAGGGTTAGATTCGAGGAGGAAGAAGAAAAAAAAAGACAGTGTCCAACCTGATTTACATGAAAATGAGAAGAAGGGGAAAGAGGGATATTAAAATGTGTGAGTTGAATCCTTAGATCTCTGAATTGTGAGTGGCACACGGCAGAACTTTTAAATTGGCTACATTGCTTTAATTGAAACACAGAATTGTAATAACACAATGTGACAGGTGCCTATAGATGGTGGGGTGGGGAAAAGGACTGAAGCTTCCCCCACCTCTCCTTGAAGCAGTAGAAACAGAGATGAAAAAAAAATATATACAAAGATAGACATTCACACAAGTGTCAGCATGCATGGGAACACACACACACACACACACACACAGGCACACACAGGAAGAGAAGCACTTGAGAAGGCTTTGTTCTTTTATAGGTTCTTTGAGACTTGCTTTATTGAAAAGTACATTTTTCCTCATTCGCCTCAGGGTCCAATTAGCGCACCCCATTCCACCCCAGTTCTCAGGGTGCTCTTGCCATGGGGGTATTTTGCATCAATTAGGGTATTTGTTGTTTGCTAGACGGAAGAAAGGGATGTGTAAAAATATCCAGGTTGGTTCACAAAGACCCCAAACCTGTGGCTGGTATGTCACAGGTTAGTGATTTCAGAGGCTCCCCCACCAACTCTGCATGGCTGTGGCTCTTTTCAAATATTGACAGATGCTGGAGTGTAGACAGGGTGACTTGACCCAGAGGCCAGCTGGGGAATGGGTTTAGGAACTGAGGCCTGATTGTTGTGAGGGTCTGAAGAGAGCCTAGGACCACATGCTTTCTCATTGACCAACCTCCCCCTGTCTCAGTCTGTTCCTGTTGGTGGGACTCACTAGCTGGTACCCTTCTCCGTAACCATTAATTGTGATCTCATGCTCTCACGTCTCTTTCTCCTCCCAAGACCTACCCCATGTCAGCATGCATCGTGTAGTTCAGAGGCCTTGGTGCAGCCATCACCAGCCTCTCCTTGCAGATACATGGGGCCAGGGCACCCTGTGAACTCTGCTTTCCTCATATGAGCTTCCCCATAAAATCTGGACCTGAGAAACAGCTCACCTTAGGCAGACAGCTTTTCTCCACCATCAGGCTTAGAATCAAATAGCAGACCATTATCTAAAAAAAAAAAAAAAAAAAAAAGTAAGGTAAAACTTATTTTAAAATGTAAATTCATCTGCTCTGGGTTGTGGCAGCACTCCTCTTTAGATGATTTATGTTGAAAGTCTATATGTTTGTTTTTCCTTCCTATTGTTGTTCAGGGCCTTGTGTGCAAGAGTACACACTTTGACCATATATAACTCAGTATGTGGCTATGGCAAGTGGGCAGACACAGCTGTGTGCTGTCTAGTACAACAGGCTCATGAAGAGCATCCTTGCTCCGGTGACACAGTACTCAGATGATAAGATCAGTATCTGCCTATAGGCAGAGCAGTACCACACTGTAAAGCATAGAACTTGTGTTCAGAACATTGTTGACTTCTTACCCCAAGAACAAGTCTCCTCCAGAGGCACCTGTCTCGGACCACTTATCCATCTGCACGGTCCAGACACTTGATGTGGTTTTATATTTCCCCCAAAGCCTTCTGTGCTTGAACACTTAGTTTCCTAGCTTGTGGCACTGTTTGGGAAGGGGGGTGAAACCCTTAAGAGTTGGTACCTCACTGAAGGAAATAGGTCGGTGAGGGTAGATGCTGGGGTTTTATATCCCACACTAATTTTGTTCATACTCTGCTTTCTGACTACTAAAGGTTGTGACCAGTTATAGCCTGTCAGTGCCTGTCAGGATGGACTATATCCTCTCAAAGCCAAAATAAACTACTTCTTCATTAAGTCACTTAACAGGAGATATTTTATCAGAGCAATAAGGACGGTAACTAATACAGGAAATTTATAGTGAGAAGATGGACCATTGCTGTGATAAACCTGATTATGTGACTCTTGGATATTTGAAACTGACCTGAAGGAAGAGTGTGGAAGAGTTTAGAAGTTTGGTTAGAAGCACCCTGGTCAGCAGTGGTTAAGGGGCCCATTCTGGTAGGCATTTAGAACAGAATGTCAGTGGAAACATGAACAGTGGGGGCCAGTTCATGATGAACAAGAATGATACTGGGGGCTGGGCTATACACTATTCAGACTGTATTCTAGCAAAGAATCTTTCTTCTATTCCCGGCCTGACAACTTGACTGAGGCTGAATTTAAAAGTAATGAATTAATGTTGGATAGAAGACATTTGGAGGCATGAAAGCATTCAGGGTGTAATATGGATACTTCTTTCCACTCACAGCCAGACGCTTCATTAAGTTTCTATTGCTGTGACAAAATACCATGACCAAGGCAACTGACAGAGATTTTACTTTGGCTTGAAGTTTCAGAGGGTAAGTCCATGACTACCTAGGTAGGAAGGAACATGGCTGCAAATAGGCAGGCATGGTGCTGGAGCAGTAGTTGGCAGCTAACATGCTAAGACAAAAACCTTAACGCAGAGGACTAACCGAGAATACCATGGGCTTTGGAAACCTTGAAGCCCACCCCAAGTGGCATACCTCCTGCAAAAAGGCCACGCCTCCTAAACCTTCCCAAGCAATTCCACCAACTGAGGAAAGCACTCGAATGCGCAACCTTATGGGGGATTGATGGTTATCCTCCCTAAAGAGAAACAGTCTTATTATGACAAAAGGACCTATCTACCAAACGTTCCATATGAAATGGAAACTTACATGAAAGGAGAGAGGCTAATCTGAGAATGCAATTGAAGGGGTTCCCTGTTTAAAAAAAAAAAAAAAAAAACCCTTAGAAGTCAGAGGCTGTGGTGACACAAGCCCATAATCCCAGCACTAGGGAGGCAGAGGCAAGTGGATCTCTGAGTTCAAGGTCAGCCTGGTCTACAGAGCAAATTCCAGAACATCCACGGCCACACAGAGAAAAAGTAAAAACAAAACAAAATGAAAACTACCTACCTTGGGAGGTATGTGCCCACATACATTAGACAGAACTATGGTACTCTCAGTGGGCCAGGCTGCATTCTGACCTGGCAGCAGAATGTGGCATTTGTCATAGAGGATACAGTACTAAGAGAGCCATGGAGTCTTGTGTAAGAGTTCCAGAGAACAACTGAGGCAGGCAATATGTGGCGGAGTCAGGGTGGCCTTAGGAGTCCATTATTGAAGCTGTGAAGCTAAAGCTGTCTCCAGAAGGTTGAGGATACCAGCACCTTAGGTCATATGTATGACGAGAAACACTGCACATAAGGTCATGGAGCTGGTCCTGGAGAAAAGCTATGGGTATTGCGTGTGGCAGAGCTAGAGGGAGGGGCCTACTCAAGTCCTTTGGAGGTCACATGATTCCATCATAATCCCCAGATGCTGGGCCTGGAGCTTCAAACTTTAGCGTTTGACCAAATGAATTTTGCCCTTGCCTTGTTTTCTTGCTACGCTCCAATTCTCCCATTTGTGAGTGGGAAAATGTATTCTTACAGTTGTGTATTGGAAGTAACTAGTCCTCTATTTTAGTTTTCTAGATAGAGTTCCTAGTTAGGAGATTGCTTTGAGTCTCAGAAGAGATATTGGACTTTTGAACAATTCTGTGCCTGTTGAAAGACTGTGGGGTTTCTCAAATTTAGAATGCATGTTATTTTCTACCATGAGATGGCCTAGGCCATAGGAGACAGAGGGTGAAGTGTTGTGTTTTAGAAGTGAAATGTCTCCCACAGTTTTGTTTCTGGACACTTAGCCTTCTGCTGTTTGGGGGTGTGTTGTGGAACCTTTAGGGGAGGAGGAAGTGTGTCATTTAGGATGGGCCTTAAGGTTTTGTAAGTCCCTATTTCCTGTTCACTATCTGCTTCCTGACTACAGGCATATGTAGTGTAATGTGGTGTAATGTAGCATGAGGAGCTGCCTCCAGTTTCTGCTCTGTCTTCCCCATCAGAACGAATGCTGCCTCCTCAAATCGTAAGGCAGAACCAAGTCAGGATATTAAGAAAAATAATACACTTGATCACCACTCTTAAATTTGCTTCCCTTTCATCTTTCAACCTCCCACCATCCATTTCCTCATGACTTATCCCATCAGCCCTCCTCTGGTTACTGCATCATCCTCTTGCCTTGTGGCCCTGTTGTGGCACTTTCTGGACTCATTGAAATCTGTTCTTCAATTATCAAGCCCCAGCCATCTCCTTACCACACAGTCACCACATGGAACTAGGCTCTGAGATCAAATCTGTAGATGTTCTAGTCTGTTGTATAAAATTAAACTGTAGTCCATGTAATCTATGCAAATTCTATCATGTTATTTATAACATAAAATACCATGAGAATGCTGTAAATAGATGTTACAATGCATTGTTTCAGGACTAAGACAAAAAAAATTTTTTTTGTACTGTTGGTGGTGGATTTTGGTCCTGTTAGTTGAACCCATTGGTGTGGAAGTCCTGTTGTGCTTGATTTTTTCACTTTGAGACAAATCCCAAAGCACTTCAGGTGGTGTGCAGAGCTCTGGGGCCCTGGTACCTGTCTGCCTGAGTGTCAGCTTAATCCTGAGCTTCACTGTTAATTCCACCCTCCCCCCGGCCCCCTGCTGATCCTTTATTTTTAGTATTTTACCCACTAACTAATGTGAACATTTAGCTCTTTGCTCCCACGACTCCATGTCAGGCAAGGAGAGGCTGAAAATAACTAAAAATAGTGCCACGTGGTCCATTTTCTGTAGAAAGACCTGGTGTGGGGTGTCCACTAGCCAATCATAGCGATGATGGCCCCCATCTCCTCTCTGCCTGTTCTGCCACCACAAGGACTGAGCTGCCTCTTCCTTTTAGCCTCTGTCAGCTTCCTGGGCTGAAACTTCCTTGACCTTGGCACCAACCAAAAATAACTGAGCCCAGTTTCTAGGAGGCACCAAGTGCATTCTGGCCTTGTATAGCACGTGCAATTGGAAATCTACATCTCCAGATAAATGAACTATTCAAGAGATGAAAACATCTTTTCGATTTAGAATAGGCGACAGAGAAGCCCTGAACTCTGCATCCCCATGATACCCTATACTTTGTGTCACCGACCTCCACTGGAAGCAGGAAAAGCTATGAAAAGAGAAAGCAAGCTTGACGATGAAAATGGCTGGGCAGGCGCTGGCGGCAAGAAAAATCCACATGCTGTAATTATAGATTTTTGTTTGTTTTAAATCCTGGTGCTCAATCTGTGAGCTCAGTTTAATAATAAAATACTAGAATTATGCATGCAAGTGCAAATTTGGTATCATGTCAGTCAAGCCCAAACACTATTTACGGGATGGAATCATTACAGTGCATTAATGTAATGAAGAGGCAGTGTGGCCTGGTTCTGTACGATCTTCAAGCATAACCGCAAGATGCTTGTTGGAGCCCTTCTCAAGAGTTTGAGTTTAAGCCATCTTTATATCACTGCTGCTGCTGACTTCGAAGAGGACAGAAGAGAGGAATAGTTGAAGCTGGTTATCCATTACTAAAACCAAGGCCCTCCATCCATTCCTATATGCAGCATTCTGCCCCTGCCAAGCTCATGCCTCATTGGCACTGCATTGGCTCTGTGTGCTGCTACAAGAGGATGAGGAGCTCACCGAAAGCATAGGCTCTTGTTTATCTCTGACTTAGGTGGCAATATAGCATAGCGGTTCATTTAATGTCATTAGTTTTGTTTGTTTTGCTTTTGAGGTAGAGTATTACTAGGTAGCCCAAGCTGGCCTGGCACTTCCCATGTGCCCAGGCTTGCTTCGGACTCAGTCCTCTGGCCTCACGGTAACGTTTGACCTCAGTGATGAACTTGGTAGGCTCACGAATCACCTTGGAAACAAACCTTGAGGATGCTTGTAAGGGGTTGTCTAGATGGAGTAGCTGGGTGGTCTAGTGAGGTAGGAGGGACCATCTTCACTGTAGATGGGATTGTGCCATGACTGAGGGGTCCTAGACTAAATGAAAAGGAGCGAGGGATCTGGGCCCAAGCATTCAGCATTTCCTGCCTCCTGACTGAACTGCCGTGGGACCAGCTGGATTCCCGTCTTATGGCATGCTTTCCCCATTATGAAAGCATGTGTCCCCTAGACCTGTAAAGCCAGAACAAACCCTCCCTTCTTTCCTTAAACTGCTTTTTGTCTAGTGTTTCACCCCAGCCCTAGGCTCAGAAATGTGCACTGTGGTGAAGGTCTTGCCATTGCAATTTAAAGCAAATTATCTGAAGCCATACAACCAAGAGTCAACTCTAGCTATAATAGATACCATCTCGGTGTTTTTTACGCCGCTAATTAGCTTTTCTGTACTTCTGTTTCCTTCTCTGTAAGCTATGTTAATTTGATAGTACCAATGCTTAGCTCTAGTTTGGACTAAGTAAATAGAGCCCCAGAAATGCTCCTGGCTCAGGAAATGCCCCTAGATGCTTCCTGCCGTCCTTCTCTCTGTGCTCAGAGTCCCCAGGTTGGTATTGTGTTGAGAGACCATGACTAAGCATTGTGTGGAGTGTGCAGAAGCAGCACAGCTGTGATCCAACTGTATGCATTGCTTATCTGAAGCCATAGTTTTCTTTTTATGACAGTGGCTGTGCCAGAATCCAGACCTCTCCTTTGTTGGAAGTTGAGCCTGCTCAGAGACGATTGGACCTGGTTCAGAATAGCTATCGAGGGAGACAAAGAGGTTTGCACATCAGGGACCAAAGTCAAGCCTTTGCGAATGTGCATAACCGAGAATTGATGCAGAAGTCATTATTAACTCACACATTTAACAGGATGTTTGCCTTTCAACAAAGGGTGACTAATTAATGTAGCAGTTGATTATGTGGCTCCCTTAATTTGTTACTGGTTTTTAAATACCAAAATAATTACATCACCAAAGGAGGACAGTTGCTAGAAAGTCAGTTTACAAAAGAGAATCAGAAAGGGTTGTCTGTTGGTTCCAAGTCCTTTTTGGGCATAGCTTCGCATTTGGCTCTGACTTGGCCGCAGTTCACAAGTCCCAGGAGTAGAAATCATACCCAGTGCCTCACAATGGTGGGAATCCTAAAGGTCTCTGATGCCGTGAGCTGGTGTGGAGGAGCTGTGGGATCAGGGTGCTTAAGTTCAAATCCTGACTGCCACTGGCCAGCCCTGGAAATGCCTACCTACGGGAAAGCTGTAAGGATTCACTTTCTGACATAGGAGAGGCACTAAAAATACTTAATATAACTAATAATCATCACGTGGCTTCTGACTCTCTCTCCAGCCTCTTGTCCTGGCATTTTCCACTATGACCCCTATTTCCTGAGCATCTCAGACCCTCCCGCTGTTCCCTGTCTCTGAGTACTTCCTGTCCTCCACTGTAGCTTGTCAAGTAATCATTATCCTTTAAATCTTAACCAGATTTCTGAAGTTTCTCTTTCTCTTCCAGGCAGAACTAGACACTTCTTCCCGGTGGCACTCTATCCCTTGAAAATCCTGTTTCGTTGATTTTTGATATTACTCCCTCATGTCTTAGCACCTCTGGAATCAGGGTTCACTTGGTAGCCTGTGTGGTCTTCTACTCAGTGGCATACAGCTTATCCATTATTCTTTCTGCATCTCGTGTCCTTTTCCCCACGTCTTTGTAACCTGAAGAAAATAGAATCCATGTTTTGCTAGCTTCCCACTCTCAGGGGCTAGGCAAAGTATTCAATCAAATAAGAGTAAAGGAACAAACAACACAGGCAGTGGCTGATTTTATCAGGTAGTACATGGTCTTTGTATAAATGCTAGCATCTCACAAGTGACAACAGATAGCAACAATACAGCACTTAGTATGTGCCCAATCTCACTTAGAGTCTTCATAGGTATTAATTAACCTACTTCATCTTCACAAAAATATAATGAGCTAGAGTCTATTTTTATCTTCATTTCACAGATGGGGAGAATGAACTTCGGGGAGGTTAAGCAAGATGTCCAGGATCCTGTAGCTGTTGAGGTGGGATTTGAACCCAGGTTATTTGGCTTTCAAGCCCACATCTCGAATTCTTACTCATGACTCTCTTACTGTGTGATTGTAGATTAAGTTAGGTTTTTTTTAGCCAAGCATTTAAAGTCATCCAGACTCTGTCACCCACAGTTTGCCTGGCAGTCCATCCAGTTACCCTGTTCTTGAACTCCCAATTAAGATGGGCCCACGTCTTACCATCTGATTAGTTTCCTTCCTCTGCCTGTAGTCACACCTGTGTTTTCATTATCAGCAGTTCAAACATCCAACTGGTTTCAAATGCCATCCCAACCCATCCTCATCATGTGTTTGGAGTCCACTCTGCACCACCAAGAAAAGCATCCTCCTGAGTCTACTCATAGTAGCCTTTGAAAATTCGCCATGGGACACTGTAGGCAGATATTTTATCACTGCATTAAGAGTCTATATGCTGATAGCTTTTTCTAAAGGTTTCCATGGCAAACTGTCAACTACTTGAGGTCTTAGAAGTCTTTGGGTTCCTCTCCAAACTCTTCCTACTTTAGTAGCTCCTGAAGTGGTAAGGATTAAATAAAGGTAGTATCCATAGGGTTGGTCTAATATGATAAATTGCAGCTCTATCATACAGACAGTGGTATTAACAGTTCACTCTTCTGTCATTCAACTTACATGTATTGAGTACTTATGCCCTAGGAATGAAGCTAATTATTAGCTGCGATAGCTGCTAATAACAGCCATTGAAATTTCCTGAGCTCTTGCTGTTTCTCAGGCATCATGCTGAGATACGGACTTACCTTCAGTCCCCTACAATAGCCCCAGGGTCCTGACAATAGACCTGAAAATTGCTAACACTATACATTTTATCTTATAAGCATCTTAGACGTATGGTCTGTCTACTTTCCTTCATCCTTTTATGCCTGACAGTTTTAGTAAATGTTTGTTAATGGGCTAAATGGATAGATTAGTGTTTCTGTTTACAAAACCTTCCCCAGAGATTACAATATTATCTATTATTCTACCTTGGGTCTTCCTGGCATTCATTCCTGAGAAAAAGAAGCTGGCGTGTTGGCTCAACAGATAAGGACACCTGACCTCAAGGCTGATGACCACAGTTTTATCCTGAGACTAACACAATGGAAGGAGAAAACCAACTCCATCAAGGTGTCCTCTGACGTCTACATGCACACCTAAACATGCATGCACATGTACACATACATACACAAGATGCACACACACACACACACACACACACACACACACACCATTTCTTGTAAGATACTCTTACAAGATTTGGTAGCCCAAAGAACACTGGGAGTCAAACCCACAGTTCACAGTCTTTGTCCTACAGATACAACAATAAATTCCAGCTCCATGGATATGGGGACTGGAAGGGGGAGCAATCCCGCAACTCTTTTCACAGAGTGCTGATTTTAAAGTCAAGTTGAACTATTGTGAATTGTGATCATAAAAACAATTAATTCCTTTGAGTCAGTCTCATTTTCTACTTTTGTCAAATTAAAATAACATTATTGTGTCATTGTGTGGTATGGACTTGATATTCTACAACTAGAGAGCATAAAATGTTGACAATGAGTATTCAGTACATGGATTTACATAAAAGAAAGAAAGCTGTGCTTAGCTTTAATTTTATATATATAATACATATATTTTGTATGTGTATATATATATGTACTATATATGTATTTTGTATGTATACACATATACACACACATACACACACATACACACTCTTGGGAATTTTCTTTCCACCTTAATTTAGATCTATAGTAACAATGACATCATATCTAAGAGCACACAAACACATACACATGAAAACACAAATGCATACATGTGTGCACACACATACATTCACTTACTGGTCAGCTGCCATGTTTTTGATAAATAAATATTAACCAGAGAGTGATGGGTTAAGGCATGAGATAAGTGGTATTCCAGTCACCTGGATAGCACAGAAGTACTAGGGGCAGTCCAGCCCTCAGCTATCCCCTGGTTGCCAAGTATTCGAGAGACCTTGCATCTTACTTTGCAGTCACATCTCTCCTGTGTTTCCAGCTCTTGCATTTAAGAGTCACATGGCCATACATGTGACGGCAATGGTACTGGTCAGAGCACACAAGCACCAGTCACAAACCTAGCCCCTTCTCCTTTTGTCTGGACAACTGTAAGGCTGTCGGGGTTGGAAAGTAGCCAGCGACACTCAACTTGGGTTGAGTTGCGTGAGAGCCATGCCAACTCAGGCTCAGGAGGAGCGTAAGTGAACAAGCCACTGCCAGTTAGTAGTCAGCCTCACCTATCAGAATATATAAGGCTGCAGCATACAGGCTGTTAGCAGTGTCCTTGAACTTAATTTACATAGTGGGAAAGAATTGTTTAATTATTTTTTCATCCATCTTTTTAATCTATTCACATTCAACATTTTTCTAACACCTTTTCATTAGTCTGGTTGTTGAAAAAGGCCCCACTGCCTCTGCTTTGGTGGGACCCAGACCTAGCTGGACACACAAGAAAACCACACTACAATGTGTGATAATAGAGTCAGATAGAGGAGGGAAACAGGAACCAAAGAAAGGGACACTGATGCAGGTTTGGGGCCCTTTGAGCTGTGCTTTAGTGGATGAATGACACGTTCACTGATTGAGCAAATACTAATCAGCTAATATCTACCATGTACTGTGTGGACAGAGTGGTGAACAAGACAAGCAGATGATAAATAAAGACAAACAAGCAAATTAATTTCAGAGAATACTGAAAATTACAAAGCCACTAAAAAAAAAACAATCACATACCAGAGACTTACTAGGGGGAGGGGCTTGGACTTTGAAGATGGGAAAGTGGCTTGTGAAAGGCAACCTGTGGAGACAAGTTTATCAGCAACTGTGTGTGGGCTCTGGTGCGGAGCCCTGGTCTGAGGGGAAACTTTCCAGATGAGAGGATGTGGGGCAGAAAGAGGCTTCATTTTTATGTCAGACGTTGCCAGGATACCCAACTTTTCTCTTGCTGGATTTAATTTTTCTTCACGTTCCCTTGCTTGCAGCGGGGAGTTTAAATATATCTCTTCCAGAAGAGGTATCTATTATTGGACTTGAGTGTTTTTATTTTAGGCATCTCTGAGAGCAGCGTTCTGAGAACAAGCAGGAAAGATGAACAAATAAGCTTTTAAGCAAAGAGGTTGACGGTAGAAAATTGATGTACTCTGTGGATCCGCAAGACCCGTGAGCCTGGAGTCCAAAGACCTGGTGGAAGGCCCAGCACCCTTTGTTCCGGCTAGCTGAGTGTTTGCAGAGCTCAGTCTTGTGGCTTCCACATCCTTGCTGTCACCTGCTGGTGTTGGTATTATGAGTCCTGCTGGCTTGTTAGGCTCTGGTGACATAATGGCTACATATTGTGAGCATGGTGACTGGGGCAAAGGAAGCATTCAGGGAACATCATCCGCTGTCAGCTGTCATGGGGGGGGGACCATTCTTGTTCTCAGCTTCATCTTCATTACTGTCATCATCAGTGTATGTATTCTGTGGGAAGCATTATTCTTCCCTGTGGGAGCGATGTGTTTTCTAGGGACTTGGCTTTTACTTATATGACAAATTACAGGTAGCTTAATTGTCCCTGGCATGTCAGGTTGCAGATTTTCAATGGTATTTGAGGCTCTCTCTCTCCTTTGTGTCTAAATAGCATTTCCCCTTCTTATTGCTACTCACCTCCACCATGCCCCAGGAGTCCCTCCTCATGCTGCGTCTCAGTGCTCTTTATAAATGCTGGTTTCCATGCACTGTAGAATGTCCCCCTGCTTGGTGGTGATAAAGTAGGTTGAGTTCCTATTCTGCATCTGCTATTAATGTAGGCACTTTGCATAGGTGTTCACAACCTTCACCCCCTAAGAAGCAACTGAGACTTGAAAATTTTGTCTCAGACAACGCAGAAAGCATGAGGAAGGGTTAGGGATATCTATGTGAATCCTCACAATATTCTAGGATGGACCTCAGGACTGTCCCCTCCACCTCTCTGACACAGGGTGAAGAGCCATAGCCTCACTGGGCCCCAATCCACCATAACCAAAATAGGAAGACAGCCCCTTCAGCTGAACTGAAGTAGGACACACATGAAGGAATCTCAGGAAACACATGAGACCCTTGCCCTGGGGTGCCAAGGGTGGGGTGGTACCTTTCCGAGACACAGACAATCTCACTGGAATCCTGCCCTCCCTTTGGTTTTAATGAACACGCAGGTTGAGTGCAATGTGAAACTACAGTTTGCTCTGTGCGAACCAGGTCATCTCAGCCTGAGGGAGAGGCCGAGTTCCAGCAGATATGGACATTGTAGGTCAGGACGACAAAGCTGTAGCCAAAGAGGAGAGAAGTAACTGATGGGCTAGAAGCAAAGTAAGGCCTCAGAGCCCAGATAACTGAGGGAGAGATTGAAACAGAGGTCCTAGGTACTGAATGCTAGAAGGTGCCAGCTGATTTTTTTTTTCTGTCAGCTTGACACAAACTAGAGTCAACGGGGAAGAGGGACTCATACTGAGTAGATGCCCCCATCAAATTGCCCTGTAGGCAAGACTACAGAGGCATTTTCTTGATTATCGATTGATGTAGCAGAGCCCAGTCTACTGTGGCAAGTACCAATCCTACACAGGTGATCTTGGGGATATATGTGTGCGTGTGTGTGTGTGCGCACACACACACACACACACACACACACAGCAAGCCAGTAAGCATTATTTCTTCCATGGTCTCTGCTTCAGTTCCTGCATCCAGGTCCCTGACTTGAGCTCCTGTGTTGGCTTCCCTGGATGGCAGGCTGACCTGAAAACCAATGAACCCTTTCCTTCCCCCAAGGTACTTTTGGTCATGATGTCTTTCGAGTAGCACTAAAAACCAAACGAAAATAGAAGATGAAAAGATGCCGACTTTTCTTTGGTGCGGCAGCTTTGGCAAGAGACCTTCACCAGCGGTTGGAAAGTCTTGGCAACCAACCTGACAGACCTCGGTAGCCTGAACTTCCTAGATCAGCCTCCAGGAATTTGTCTCTTGCAATCCAGGTGTATCCTGGGAAAGAGAGACAGGAATGCGCACACAACAGAGAAGAGGGACCCTCACTAAGAAGATGCCCCCAGCAGATTGCCCTGTAGGCAAAACTACAGGGGCATTTTCTGCAACTTTAAGGCTATTCTGTTTAAGAATATCCCACAGCTTCTGGGAGGACGTTTTCTCAGATATACAAGATATCTCCCTTCAAAGTCCCTTTTAGGTATGATTTTTTCCTTTAACGTTTTATTATAAGACAATGAGTATCTATATCGCTTCTTTATATCCCTACCACTACCTGATTGCCGAGTCATTTGCTTCTGATAGATTCAGAGAGAGGGAGTCATTGCCTTTAGCTCTGACTCCACCAGCCTCAAATGGAGTTCCAACCCCATGGTCATACAGATGGCCCTGGTTAAAGTAAGTAGGTCACATGACGAATCCAAGTGCCCCATGAATCTGGGAATGGGACAGCTAGAGATGGGATAGGGAGATAAGAGACAGTGTGAGGGAGGTAAGTAGTCAGAATACATTATGTATGCATATGAAATTGTCAAATATCAAAATCAGTTAATTAGTAATAGAAAAAAAACCTCTGCTGATGTCGAGTTCTCTGTGCACTCGAGATAGACAAGAGAGTGGTGGTTTGAGGGTCCAGTGCTCTGTGTACATTCTGTAAACAAGCAAACAAAAAACAAACAAAAAAGTGGATTTTCTGTTTTGACATTAGAATGGCTAGGATTTGAGGCTTGGGAGATGATAAAGTCCCAATGCAGAAGCAAGGGGATCTAGTTAGATACTAGCTCCTACACAAAAAGCTAAGCATGGCCTTGTGCATCTTTATCTCCTCACTGAAGCTGAGGAGACAGGAGAAGTCCTGGAGCTCAGTACCAGCTAGCCTACCTGAATGTGTGAATTCCTGCTTCAGTCATAGAACATTTCTCCAAAGATAGGTAGAGAACAGTTAAGGAAGGACCCAGCATCATTCTCTCATATGCCTGCACACCACACCATACACACACACACACACACACACACACACACCATACCACACACACTCACACACACGCACATACACCACACCACACACACTCTCTCACACACACACACTCACTCACATACACACACACATACACACACACACCACACACACACACACACATACATACATACATACATACATACCATACCACACACTCACACATACACACACATGCACACACACACAGAGGAGGGAAGAGGACAGACAGATGGGCTCAGATGCATGACTACAGATGCATGACTAAAAGGATATTGTGAGGGTTTCTGAGCTGAGCATGAGGGCAGTTTTGAGGGGGTTCTTCCTTTGAAGGTGGTTAGTAGAGGAGATGACAGAGCCACCCAAGGTAGTCCTGCTGGTAGCCAGGACTCAGAAATTTTACCTAAGATACTCTTATATAATGGGATAAAAGAAAGCAAGGGTTTTTAACACTGAACCGCAGTTCTTGAGTTCCTGAGCTCCTGAGCAGCTGACAGACACACTGGCCCTCCTGGGCACACAGTCAGCTTGCTGAATTCATGATCTGGATGGGTAGGCTAATGGCCCATTTAACCCTCATGAAGTGGGTGACCCCAGGCACACACTTGCTACTCATCCCATTCATTTGCAGTCTGTGATTTCCTAACCCAAACAGTTGATCAGAAATGTAGTGTGAGTCTAGTAATGTGATTTTGCAAAACATATCACTTTCTTTTTTAATCTAATATTCCTAATTGTGTATTTTACCGAGCATAAAAAGTAATGGGTTTCCTTGTGACATTTTCACACACACTTCCCAGCCCCAGGGAACTGGATCCAACTTTTCCCTCCTCATAGGCATGCTAAAGGACTATATTTATTATTCCAAGCCCTGTGATGCAGGTTAGACAAGCAGTGGTTGTTCCTGTGCAGACAAGATGGTTTGGGGGACTAGGGTGCGTCATAGCTGTCAGCCTGGAACCAGATTCACTGAACATTCTGATGTATATAATCACATTACATACATATATATGGCTTGTGTGGTGAAGGAGTTCAAGGCTGTGGAGGCTCGGGGTGGCCCTTGGAGCAGGTGAGTGTCTCTGTGCTCTGTGAGCTGCCTGGATTCAGCCAATGTTGCATCTTGATGACAGAGACACAAAACAACAGGGAGCTGCACACCACGGCTACCATTTCCGCCTGAACCCAGATCACCTTTCTGATTTATCTTGAGACTCCGGACCCACTCTGGCTTGGATCGATGCTAAGCTCTGTGTTGGAAGAATTACTGTTTAAGGTCAAGTCTACCTGGCACTTTCCGCTATCCTCTCGGGACTTGGGCTTGCTTGGCCCTCTCTCCCATGAATTACAAGCCTGAAGCTGCCCCTCTCAGCCACTCTCCACCGCTCTTAGTTTGTATCTGGGGATGCTTGTTCACTTTTAAAATAGTTTTTGTTTTTTTGAGGATGGTAAGTAAATTATAACAGTTTTCACATGTTTCTCCCATTTGAAGCAGGAACTTGGAACTTGCCTGTAGCTTCTTCATATCACAGGCACCTCACGTGGGTTCTCACAGCTTCTCTGGGGCTCTTTGGAACACATGAGTCTTGATCATGCCGGGTCCCCACGAGTCCATGAACACGGGAGCTGCAGCAACCATGACAGTCTCAGCACTAGATCTACTGGTCCCTTGAGAAGTGAGCCATTTTGAACCAACAGGTATTCTATACAGTGGCGAAGAGTAATGTCCCCTGGAGGGTGGTCCCAGTGACACTTCCTTATTTTGAGTCAAGGCCCAGAGACTCAGCCCCGTCCTTTTATGTATCTAATCTGTGGATCAAAGGCAGAGGAGATGCAAATGTGAGTCCCAGTGATTCAGGTTCAGGAGTCAGACAACCTGGATTCAAATCTAAGCTCTTCTGTTCCCTCTCTCTATAGGGCCAGCAGCAGAGGAGGGTTTCTCATAGTAGGGAGAAGAAAATGGAAGAATATTCTGAAATAAATTAAAAGCAAAATAAACACAAGTTCCACATGACATATTCCTAGGCACCAGGAATTATCTTTAGTACCGATTCCATTATCTTTTGCATGACCACAGCCCCCCATGAGGTAGGTCATAGCTCTTAACTCAGTTAATAGCTACATATACTGGGACACAGAATATGTACATAACTGGTAAGGGCTAGAACCAAGACCCAGGCATTCTGGATACAGAGTCCATAGTTCATAGTTCTTAGCCTTTAATCTTACCACGGGAATATAATTTTGGACTTGTGAAGTCAGGAGCATTTGAATTTGAGCATACTCGCTTCCTATCTACAGCTTCCTACATGCGAATCTGGACCAACTACTTATCCTCTCCGAACTAAGTATTTGTGTTAACATCTGACCAGAAAATGAGATAATAGAACTTTTTAAAAGCAATAATCAATGTGCGTGTGCAGATTTGAAATGCTATTAACTACTAGAAGCCAAAGAGCTTCGAATGATACAGGGAGACATTTGGCTTGTGTGCTCCCCAAATATGGCAGGGTGGGTGGTTGGATGGCTGGACATTGCCACGATTGATCAGTAGCTTAGAAGATATATTCTATTAGGACACATTTTTAAAAGGAAATATGTAAGGTGAAGTCCATTGTCATGCTGGTAAACTTGAGAATAGGGAGTGGACTGGGGTCCTTTGAGACAGCACTGAGATCTGTAATTCAATCTCTCAGAGCCTCAGTGATCCTCCTGCCAAACAAGCGATTGGCTCCAGATGATAATTAAATCTGATCTTGAAGAAAAGCACCAGGCAGGTGGGAAGTTCTCCCTTCTTGCCTATTCCCCCTTCCCACTTCCTCTCTGGCCCAGTCCCCTGAGACTTCTGCTGTACCCAAGGGATGGGACACTGCCAGGTGCTCCCCTCTGGGGACTGATTTCCTGAAGTGGGACGAGGGTGTTCTGAAAAACAAAAAGAAAGAAAAGGAAAAAAAAGAAACCAGCCCCATTTTCATCCTTGTGTTGTTTACCTGCTTACAGGTGCAACTGGCAAAGGAGCCCCCACTTCAGCAGGGGTCTTTGTTCTCCTGCAATTAAAGGCGCCTTGCTAATCCTTCTGTCTCCCAGATGCTCTGAGAATATTTTTAACTCATCTCTTTTATACGCCTCACTCTGAAGACATCTTATTATTCATTTCAAAACTCGACAACTCCTCTCACTTTGTCCCCCCCCCCAATCCCATTCTGATACACAAAAGGAGAATGAGTTATAGCAATCGCAAGCCAAGATTTGCCTCTGCTCTGTACAGTCCAGAGCTGCAAGGATTGTGTCTGTTCCCATCCCCACACTGTGGACCAACTCAGGGTGGCAGCCATGCCTCGAAGACTCCTGCACTTCGTGCGGATGATAGAACGCTGTGTTTCATTTTGTTCGGCACAAGCTTACAGTACCACATATGCTGCTGTGGGCGTCAAAGCAGCAGTCACAGGCCAGACGGAGACAAAGCTGAAACCATATAGATAGGAAATCTGAGACAAACATTCCCAACACAGAGTTGTCAACTGCACAGGCATCATTACCTTACTGCCGCTAAGATAGCCCCTAGGTAAAGAGATAGTTTGCATAAGTAGAGAATTAATTGCCTTTTCGGATATACTTTAAATAACCTTGAAATGGCATAATCTTTATTGCGTACTTACTGTACTCAGGGGCAACAGGTTAAGCTTGTCCTGAGTGTGAGTTCATGTTCTCATAACTACTCTGAGGTGGGAATAGTTATTCTCATCGGCCAGTGAGAAAGCAGAGCCACCTGCAGCGCCCAGCCCAGAGGTGTACAGCTGTGAGTAGAGACCACTGGCTCTAGAGCCTTCACTCTTAGCCAGACTGCCTCAGGGTCTGGGGTGATAACAGTCTAAGTGATTGTAAATTAAGCTTAAAGCATGGACCTCAAGTTACAGATAAAAATAGTGTGGGAAGAGAAGCCCCACCCCATGTTAGCTACAGTGGCAAAGCAGATTTAACTCACAAACTATTAACATAGAAAAGAGCTACACTCTATCCCTGTTTATGCAGAGGGGACTAACGGAATAATGGAGCAGTCAAGAGAATAAAATATTACAAAACGTCAAGGTCAGACTAATCGTTATGAAATCCACCTGGGTTTGCTCACACAATGGCAGCTCTGATGCTCCCTAAGAGGCTGGGAGACAGATGCTTGCTCGATAGCTGATGGCTGGAACAAAGATCTTTTGATTTCCTGGGAGTTTCTCAGGGAGGCCTCTAATGGAAACAGGCTAGAGCCATCTGAGGAACCTGGCCTTGATCCTATAGAAACTATACCTATATATTCATGTATTTCTAGACCATGATTGAGACCTAGTCTAGAAGGCAGACCAGAGAACCTAGGCAGAGAATATTGTCAAGACTTCTAGAAAAGGGACAGCAGATTGAGAAGAGAAGGGGGTTGGAGACAAGTTGGGACAGCTAGATGAGTTGGAAGCCAGAGTGGCGATCCTTTGATGTCTTACCCTGAAACTGCCACAAAATCACCAAGATAATGTGCCTGGGCTTCCAAACACTAGCCCTGTCCTCTCTCTGTGTTAGCTCACAGTGGTGAGTGACTCTGTAAGGAACACATAGATGACCTCACATAGATGCACACCTATCAGTCACCCTGGGAGCTTTCAGAAATCCCCAAAGCCAGCTGCATTTGACCTTGGCCCTCACTATTACCCATGCCTTAAAGTGGTTGCCTGTCCCTTAGTTTATCCTTAACTTGTGTTTATTGACCTAAATATCTCTTCTTAGCAGCCCTTACCAGAGAGGCCAGCTCCCCAGTTTAATCCACCTTGGGTCTGGTCTCAGCATCTCTAGGTCTCTGAGAATCTGCTAGACTCTACTCTAGTAGAGTAGACTTGAGTAGAGACTCCAGGCTTTTCTCTCCTGACCATGAGCTCCTGGAGAGGTGGGGCTGCCTCAATTAACATATATTTTTCCATGCCTTGTGCCTCTGTGCTGTCTTGGAATGATTGGAAGGGCAGGCTAGTCAACTCTGTGTCTAAGGTGGTTTCTGGCACATCAGGTGCCACTCAAATTCTTACACCATCTAAGCACCTAAATTTACCATGCAGTCTTCAAGGTGATGCCCCAAAGTAGCTTCCTATGAAAGAGGATGACCAGGTCAGTAAGTTCCTCACATCACAGATAGGAGAAGAAACTGGAGAGGCAAGAACAATCCAGAAACCATCAACACTTCTACACACCTTGCTCGCAATTCACCATAAATTAACATATAGCCATACAGTGAGGTCAGGAGACACATCTAACTGTAACCACCGTGTCTTAGTTTTAGTAAGACAAAATTCTGTCATTGATTCCTAGGAGTCTGAAGTTTTGCAGTCACAGATTGAGGCCTGCCAAGCAGGAATTAATAGGTCAGGGAGACTAGTATTCATCTTCAGTTCACAAGCACATTTCTAGATTTTCCCCGAACCAGAGTCTGCTCTCACAACCCAGGTCCAGGTCGCCAGGCTCATGTGTACTCTAGCCTAGGCCCTTAGACAAACTGCTCCAGCAGGGGGGTCCCTATGATGTGACTGTCATCCAAGAATCACAGCAAGATCAATTCTGTTGCAGTGAGTTGAGCTGATCATTTCCACTAGTCCTCAGTTTCACTATAGCTCAAAACTCCTGCATCCTTTGGCCCTTCCTCTCATTGTCACCTTCAAAGACTGTCACCCTTGATGTCACATTTTATGGTTCCAAACTGCTGCATTTCTCTATCCCATATGTTTTATAGCTATGTGACTCTGCTTTTGTTCTGGTTGGAATATCTTAAGGCCTTCCTCCTCCACAGTCACTAACTTTTACTTACCAAATATCTACTATCTTGTCACTTCAAACCTCTATTTCTACCTTATTACCTTGATTATGATATAAGCACAGTGCTTGGTCATTCATCAACAAATTATTACTAACAACATATGTATGCCTGTGAGCAAGCACTCACACACACACACATACACACTTTCAGACATAATGCTAGGTAATAGGGATACCATATGGAGAAAGAAGTGAAAATTAAAATTACTTCTCTGGTTTCCTTAGTCTATTGGAAGAATCAAATGCTAACCAAGTGTCTTAGTCAGGGTTTCTATTCCTGCATAAACATCATGACCAAGAAGCAAGTTGGGGAGGAAAGGGTTTATTCGGCTTACATTTCCATACTGCTGTTGATCACCAAAGGATGCAGGACTGGAACTCAAGCAGGTCAGAAAGCAGGAGCTGATGCAGAAGCCATGGACTTCTCCATGACTTGCTCCACTGGCTTACTCAGCCTGCTCTCTTATAGAACCCAAGACTACCAGCCCAGAGATGGCACCACCCATAAGGGGCCCTCCCCCATTGATCACTAATTGAGAAAATACCTTACAGCTGGATCTCATGTAGGCATTTCCTCAACTAAAGCTCCTTTCTCTGCGATAACTCCAGCCTGTGTCAAGTTGACACAAAATTAGCCAGTACACCAAGGAACCGACCCACAAAGGGAGATTTACAGACCATGATGTGCATTGAGAGACTGGGCAGGGGTCCTTTGACAACATTAACTTCCCTGTCACTGCTATGGAAATGAGGCAAAGGGGCAGGTATCTTGCTAGCCCCAGCATCCCATGCAGTCCTGATGGTCACTCACAGGGGTCAAGCTTGCTTACGAGGTCTGGGCCAATGCAAAGTGGTAGTTACCGCCGAAGCTATCCCGATATCGACCTTCACTTGGGTGCTGCTGCCCTGGAGTCTGGCACAGAGGTGAAGCTGTGTGAAGAAGGGGAAGAAGGGAGGGAAGACATCCGGACAAAGCCAGATTACCCACGAAGCTTGACACCACACTGCCCTTCATCCCCAGCCTGTTCTTCACTATTGATTGGAAATTGATTGGGCAAGTTGCTTAACCGCCCTGAGTCTCACTTTTCCCTTTTCAAATAGGAAAAGGATTTTTGAGTTGTTGTCCACTCTACCTCTGACACCCTCAGGTAGCTTGGAGTGATGATAGAACTGCACCTGATGCCTTTCCGAAGAAGAAGGGGGGCAGTTTTGTGCTAATTTCTTTTACTGACAGTTCATTTTCCAAAGCAACAGCCTAACAAATCATGGGGCCAATTAGTGTAAGAGAAACAATTGATCCCTGTGCTCTGTGAGCTCAGCCCACCGCCTCGGTGGTTTGCGGCGTATTTGGGGAATGCTGCACAGCGCTAAATGGGAACTAATTGGACAGATGCAGCTGTAAATTGCACGGCGCTGCACTACACTGCAAGCTTCCGATGGCGGCAGCAGCATGGCCTGACAGTAATAGGAAAACTATTACCAGGCGTCCAGTCACATACTGAAAACCAGCCCAGCTGGGGACACAGCCCTGCCTCCTTGTCTTACAGCAGGGGGAACAGGGAGGCTCACCCAGGGAACAGAGGCTGGACAAGATACCATCGCAACTGTTCAGTGCTGGTTTCCTTTAACCCTGACCTCACCACCCTGTTGTCCTGGCAGCCTTCTCAAATAAAGAGTCCTAGAAATACAATGTAGATGTCTAATTGTTTAAGGATACTACATCAAAGTTCTAGCATACTGGGTAATGGAAACAAGCAGGGTGAGCTGTCCCCTGTGCCAGAGGCTGGGAGTCTCAGGCCAGTGTCTACAGGATGATTCTTCCCTTGCTCTTAAAGGATCCCGTGTTCTTCTCATGGCTTGCTGATCTTCTTTGACACCTCTTGGGTTGAGGCTACACCCCTATGATCTCTGCTATGATTTTATGTGGAGTTCTTTAGGTATGCTTGTTTTTCTCCAGTTCCCCCCTTGTCTAAAGATGTCTGTGATATTGCATTAGGGTCTCATCCTGCTCCAATATGGCCTTCTCTTACTGTGTATGTAATTAGTGTTCCCAAATTAGGGCATCTCCTGAAATGCTGAGATTTGGGACTTCAGGGTATGTACTG
Organism: Mus pahari; assembly: GCF_900095145.1. NCBI lineage: Eukaryota > Metazoa > Chordata > Mammalia > Rodentia > Muridae > Mus > Mus pahari. The sequence continues at coordinate 55,528,354 of NC_034595.1, forward strand.
GGGAAGAAAGAGTACATATTTCAGCAGGCAACAGGAACATATAGTTTCAGGAACAGAACCTTTGAACTGGGTAACAGCTGTTCATGATTAGGCACTCCCTGTACAGGGCAGAACACCAGGAAGTTTACATGATTTTATTTAATTCTCACCTCCATTCAAAGAGTAAGGGAAATCTGTCCTGTACAACAATACAGGTCAGGGTGGATTTACAATTCAGGTTGTGATCTGTGTCGGGCTGAAATCATGTCTTGCCACAGCACCCTGGGGTCTTACTTCTGTGGGTGCCTCTGCCAGCATCAGCTCTCCATTTCACTTCCTCACTGTGTAAACAATGGCACTGGCATCCCCAGCTTCTCTTCTAGCCCTCCTTCCACCAGCTGCAGTGTAATCAATTCACATTCTTGCAAGTTTCTGTCTGCATGAGACACTTTCCTGTGACCAAGGCAAAGGTTAATTTCAAATTGGTAACAACATAAAAAGTAATCTTCCGTTAAATATAATGACCTCATTTCTATAGTGACCTGTGGCAAAACATGAAGCTTCATTTCATGCAACCACACTCATTTACCTACTTGCTACAATAATTTTATACCACAAGTTAAAATGTTGAAATCGTCAGTTACATTGCTAAATACCTACGTCGGCAATTAGGATTCATCATGCAGAAAGAAAAAGAAATAAAAATAACAGATACAGGGAAACAGGAATAGAGGCCATCTAAGTACATTAGGAACTATTTGAGGGCAAAGAGACAGCTGGAACCTGGAACCAGCCATCCCTGGTGGCAACCCATATTAGCTGTGTGACCCAAGATAAGCTATTCCACTGATTAGTATATGTCAACTTGACACAAACTTAGTCATGCCTTGGAAGAGGGGACCTCAATTACAGAACTCCTTCTATCAGATTCACCTACAGGGCACTTTTTGATTGCTAATTGATGGAAGGGGACCCAGCCCACTGTGGATAGTATCATCCCTAGGCAGAGGGGCTTGGGCTGTAAAAGAAAGGTAGCTGAGCAAGCCAAGGGGAAGCAAGACAGTGAGCAGCATCCCTCCACAGCCTCTGCTTTAGTTCTGGCCTTGAGTTTCTGCCTTGGCATCCCTCAGTGATATAAGGAGCTCTTTCCTCCTCAATTTACCTTTGGCCATACTATTTATCACAGCAACTGAGAAGCAGAGTGGGACAGTTTCTCAACCCTCCTGGGTCTCAGTTACTTGGACAGTGAAAGGAGGGGCAGATGTCTGTAACGTTATTGGATGGGTGAGACAGATGAGGGTTGCATATATAGAGCACCTAGCATAATTAATGCCTAGCAGGTACCATTCAGGTACTCTCTGAATAGTATCACTTTTATTAAAACAGAACAAAAAAAAGTCTGATAAAATAAAAATATAAAGTCTGGATGCTTATACTGAGAAGAAATTCCAAGTTTCTGTCTCTCTCTCTCTCTCTCTCTCTCTCTCTCTCTCTCTCTCTCTCTCTCTCTCTCTCT
>NC_034595.1:55529858-55545325 GCF_900095145.1 Mus pahari
TCTCTCTCTCTCTCTCTCTTTCACACACACACACACACACACACACACACACCACATACACCACACACACACACCAGCTCTTCAAGAGTATAAATTGTCCCCATTGTCGCCATGTCCGTTCCACCTGAGCATTTAAAATGCTGTTACAAACTGAAAGGCAACAGCTGATGACCTGCTATCCTTCCTGGGATAGGAGAAGAGCCCAGGAAAGTGGTGGCTGCCCTGCTCAGTGCTTCTCAGCACAGTGTGTCTATAAAGTCGCCCGCAGGTTTAGAAGCAGTGGCTGCTCAGGTGGACATGATAAAGGCTTTTCTCTAACCTACTTTCAGCAAAGTCACGGAAGTTGTCAGTGCCTTAAGTGCAGCTGTTCTTGGGCAAGGGCCTTAAAGTATGCTATGCTCCCCACCCCATCACTGATGTCTTCATCACGCTATGAATGAAGACAGCAAGAGAGAAGGGGGAACAAACATTCTGAGATCTATCTGTCCTCAAAGACTTATCATGAAAACGTCCAACCACACAGAAAATTGTGTAAGGCTAACTCTGAAACGTAACCTCCTGCCACATTTACTTTCTCTGGCTCTAGAGGGGTTAAGAGATCAGTAACTAAACAGATACTATTCATGTCCAAAGGGCTCAGAGCTTCTGGAGTTTCATTGGTTCTAGGCCCTTTCAGCAAACAGTGCTAGAAACATATTTTTTTTAAAAAAAAAATCATAACCTGATATCAATGTTTCAATTTCAAATTTAACATCATATCAGTGTCTCATCTCTATCCTATGGACCCTTTTGGTTGCTTATAACAATGTATTTATGTACTTACTTTATTCTAATATATATCCGAAGCTGAAAAATTATAATTCCAACATGAATTACTGCTGATAAGGAGCCAGGCATGCCCTGGAGTTTCCCCTGTCCCATGTGTCCTAAGCCTGTTTTCTCCAGTGACATAGATACCGATAGTGGCCAATATTCAGAAATCCCTGGGTTTCAAGTGCTAGAAAACTTGAGTCAAATAAACTGATCTCAAAAAAAAAAAAAAAAAAAAAAAAAATGTAAGTGACAGAAGGAAATTACTGATTTGTGTAACTGAAAATTGTAGGGTAGATTCTAGGAATGATAGGATCCAGATTCTTAGATCCCAGTACAAAGTCAGAAGTTAGTCTTCAGGTTTGGGTTTTCTGTAACTTGATGTCCCAGACACAATCTTACCACACTTTGTTGCCTCCCAGACGTTACCCTGTTAGCTCCAAGGAAGGCCTTGGAGAGTGTGAACCCTGGCTACCGGCACTGCAGTAATCTATAATGTAGAGATGTTGGACTGAGAATCTTTAACTCATTTGCCTCTTGAGGGGTGGGGGTGGGGATCTCTAAGTGAAGTGTCTTCCATCTGATCTGCTGGATATACTAAGTAGACTGCTTCCCAGCCCTGTGAGGGAAGAATCCTTTTGGTTTTCCATGCAAAGGAGCCGAGGCTCCATATAAGAAGGTGATTTTTCTCAAGGCCACAGAGCCATGGAAAGATTAAAATCCCTCCATCACATGACATACCTTATGTTTCCTCTACCAGAACCTGCTGTATGTAGGAGACTGAGTTTTAAGTCATGGGGTCATCCAGGCCAATCTACCAATGGTAACGATGTTATAGGTACCCTAGCTCATGAGCTCTGGGGGTTTCGAGTGAGCCCAAGTGTTAGGAAGCCTACTGTTCAGGCCTGTTTCCCTGGTGAATTTTTACAAATCAGCTTCCATGTCACTTGGCTGATTGCTAAGTGATTGAGCACACCTGGCTCTTTGCCTGGGTACCACATTTTATCACAGGTCTGGGATGCTTTTTGCCAGTTGACTAACTCATCTCTCCCTGTTTTAAGCAAGGTCCTTGTCACATCTTTCCAGATCTGTACGTTTATACCATATGACTAGAGAGCTGTTAAGAAACTGTTATAGCTGTTATCATCTTAGGAGATTTACAGAAGAGTCAAAGAAATGCTGAGGGCTAGAGAGGACGCAGGCATTTCCTGGGCCCCACATCGAATTTTAATTGCCAGGGAAAAAGAAGGTTTAGGCAAACAGATGAAGCATTCATGGGGCTAGAGGGGGCTCAGAACAGACTTGCACCCCAGCTCCTGCTGATTCATTCATTGCAGATTTTCACTTTAAAATATATACTGACAGATGTACAAACGGAGATAGACTAGCAGTTGCCAGTAGCTATCAGGGAAGGCAAAGAGCTGTTTATTGATATAGAATGTCAGTTTGGGAAGCTTAGAATTTTGTGCAGGTGGATGATTTCAGAACAATGTGATTATGCTAAATGCCACTGAATTGCATACTTAAAATGCCAAATTGTATGTTATCTATATTTTTAAGTACAAATGCACCAAATCCTTCGTACGTACCAGGCTCTGTACTTGATCAATAGGGAGAGAGGAAACGGCTGTTGTAACCTTCAGATAGATACTGATCAACCCAGTCCCATCCACAGAATGGCAAACCAGGTAGTTCATCCCAATGAAAGGCCCAGAACCCAAGAGGATGCGGGAGGCCTCAGAGAAGTGGCATCTGTATTAAAGTCTGAATTCAGAAAGGAGCTGGTCTTTCTCTGCATGTGGAGTTTAGGCATATGCCTGCATATATATGTGTGTGTGTGTGTGTGTGTGTGTGTGTGTGTGTGTGTGTGTGTATGAATATGAGACGGTGGCTCATTCATGGGCCAGAAAAACAGCCACGTGGCATTAAGTGAGGGAAATGTTGGGAGAATACAGGGAAGCAACCGTTTCACACTGGTGAGATGTGGAGGCACTGCTTGGCTCGCCGACTTTATTCCAAAGGCTATGGGAAGCTTTGGTGTGATTCAAATACTGGAAAGCCTTGAGGAAATCTGCCAATTTCTTTTTTTCCCTCGGTCCCTTCATACCGTGGTGTGACTATCACAGGAAGGGGAGGGTTGCTTACCATGTGAGGAGTGACTGAGCTACTCTCCAAATCCATGTATGAAACAATGGCTGGGTCCTGGTGGGTAAGACATGGTGATGGAGGCATGAGGAGGGGGGTGCAATGAAAGGCATTAAGGAGATAAAAATAAGTTAAAATTGGAGGAGAGGGAGGGATTCTTGAAAGGCCAGGAGGGTTGCTTGTGGGAATGAAGAGAAGATGGCACGCGAATTAAGTTCAGAATCGGAAATAACATTCTATATTTTTCTTGTGTGCATAATTATTGTACCAACAATTGGTCTAAATAAAAGGAGTCCTATTTTAAGAATAAGTAATAATTCCACCAAGTGACAGCCTTCATTGGGACAGTAACAATAGACTTCCAAAGTTCTGGAATACATAGATAGACATCTTTGTCTTTCTTCAGAAAACACAGTCATTCTGAACATACTATTTTGAATATGCTTTTCCAAACTCAACAGGATGTTGCTAGGGTATTTCCGTAGCAAAAAATAATACCTAATTTTCTGGATGATTTTTGCCTTACTGCATATTGTTTTACAATATAGAAACATGAATTTTTCTCAGCTAGTCAGTGAGTACTCAGCAGCTTTGGATATTTCTAATTTTTCACTGTTCTTTGGCACTGTGGGAAGTGTCTTGTATCCAAGTCTTTGTCCGCAGGTTGCATTATTTCTGGATAATTAATTCCCTATGAGAGGAATCATAGGGGTCATTTTGTGCATGAGTTTAAGGCTTTGAAACAGTCGACCAGCTCTCCAGAGAAGTTGCATTTCCACAGATAACAAGAAAGCGACCCTTCTCCTCAGGTGCCCTGAGGAGCAATTCATACCCTAACTTATTAATCTCCTCAAAGCACCAGAGAGATGCTGCCATTTTCCCTATATTACACCTACACACTTTGTGTGCTCTGTATTTCTCCACAGCTTCTCAACTCTGCTAGTATTCTCTTCATTCTGAAGGGGAGATACATGGCAGTTTTATCTGGCAACATTTGGGGTTCTGTGTCATTCCTCATAGTCTACAAAAATCAGAGAGGGACATCAGAGAGAGAGAGAGAGAGAGAGAGAGAGAGAGAGAGAGAGAGAGAGAGAGATTTTGATTCTAAGGGGCACACAGGCCAATGGGAGAGCTGTGTTTTAAACTGTGTTCTCCCTGGCCTGAGAGCACTTCACTTCTCCCCATTATCAAGGTCTTGCTCAAGGTAGGCAGCTGATCAAGGTACTGATCAAGGGGCTGGTGACCATGCGATCTGAGAAAAACCTGAAAGAAGATTTCAGGATGCCAACCAGGGAACAGTTCCCTCTGACCTGCTCAGTGAAGCACTTGATGATGGGGTACCCAGGGGGCTGGAACAGAGGTTGCCTCCCAGTCTTGTTGGCACTGCATCACAGTGAATGCATCCAAAAATATGTTACAAAAGAGAAAGGCTTTTATAATGAGCCCAGGCCTCCCTTTGTCTTGTGAGGTTTTAACTACTGTAATTGCTTATCATGTGAAGTAGTGTTTTTCATGAATCTATTTTTATTCTGTGTCTTTCTACTTATCTGTATTTTGTATATTTTTTTGTTTTGTTGAATTTTGGTTTTCTTTGTTGGTGTTGGTGGTGTTGTTAGCATACTTGAATTGTGATGGATGTTTTTCCATGAACAGTATTACGACAGGGAAGGGGAGGGCATATACACAATGATTCTATGAAAGCTAAACAGGACAGAACTCATTCCTTAAAAATAGCTAATGGTACCGTCTTCGGCAGATGACTTTCTAATCCATACTGTATTTAATTGGCTGTATTGAACCATAGTACAAATTAAGTCTTCTCTGTAATTTATTCTGTCAGACAGTAGCCCCCCAAACAATTTGATACTTCATTTAAACATTGTTAAATGGCTCATGGAAATGCAAAGAAAAAGATTTAATGGTGCTAAGAATCCCTCTGTTCACAGAATGAATCCTATGTGAAAAGTCGTGAATTAACCCAATGCAACCATTCAGTGAGTGCCTACCTTGAAGGGAACACAGAGATGGCTCCGCCCACCCTTACTCTCCTTCAGAACGCATTATGAGTCACATATTGTCCCAGAGGAAACTTTTTAGGAACCGAAGAGAGCCCACCGTGGATCTTTTCTGAAGACTTACCATTCCCAAAGCAGAGAGGCAAGCTGTGCTTGGAAGCCAGGCACTTTCGCTAAGACAACCTTTGCCCTTCTCTTCTGGGAAGCTCCCATTTATTCTTCAAGACTTAGACTGAGCTCAAAGCCTCTTCCAGCAAGTCTTCCACATGTCCCCTCCCTGATTTTTGCTCCCAGCCTATGCAACATGCATTTAATGTAAATATTACCATGCTATACTGTGGTTTTAGGGTTTGCCACATGTCTGTTTTATGAGACCATGAAACCATCTGCATAGATCCAGATCGTAGCCAACCCGTAGTACATATATGTGATGAGAATCACTGAATGTTATGGATAGATTTGGGGCAAAACAAATCAAAGAACTCTTACATGGGAGGGTAGATGCGGCACCATGGGGTTGGAGGGGTGGGAATTATCCAAGGGAAATGGAGGAGTGAGGGAAGGTTCCTTGATGAGCAAAATGCTGCAGCCGGACTTTGACGCTGGACGGCAGCAGTAGTGCTGGAAAGAGGGTAGTTGCCTATGCAGCTAATAAAGCACAGGGGAGAGGAGGGAGAAAGTGACCCACAGAGAAAATCGCAGACGCAGTGGTACAGAGGTGGGAAAGTGCAGACTCCAAAAGGGAGGTGTTTGTAGGGCAGGACACCTAAAGTTCATGGAGAAGTCAGCCTGGACTGCGGATGGTGATGCCTGGGGCATCCCTGGGATCTCCTGCCGACAGCTTTGATCCACAGTATAGGAAGAAGGCACAGAATAAGGAGTTCTGAAAGCCCTGCTCTTAAGACCAACATCTGGCTTTCCTAGCAAGAGCAGATCTCTCCGAGGCACTGTTTTCCATGAGCCATAGAAACCAGGCATGGATAGAGGGTGCCCTCTCCTATCCTCCACTTTCCACCCAGGTCTCATCTTCTCTGCCACGCCTCCAATTTTCCCATGGAATCACACTCCTTGAGTGAAATGTTTTTTGTCACCCCTGACCAGTTGTAGCCTCTCTTTGACACTTTGGCCTTGGTTGCTCTGCAGACACACACACACACACACACACACACACACACACACACACACACACACACAAAGTTAGCCAGCATGACCTGGAAGTGATTCTGAAGACCTCGATGATGTAAACGTCCAGGTCTTGCTTTCCTGACGACTTTCTCTGTGACCCCTGTAATTCACCTCTGTATGTTTTTGTTTCTTGCCCTCTCTGACCTCAGACACTTGCCTGAATTTCAGGCAGTCACCACTTCTTCTGTCTATCCAGTACTTCATTTCGCTTGCTTTCTCCTCCCTGTTGATGAACTTCGACTTGTGCTTGTTCAAACTAGAGAGTCAGGCTTCTATGAAAATGAGACCTAGCTTCTACATAACTCTGTTTTCATCATCCGTGCTACTCCGTTCTGGGTAAGAAAGACAAGTCTTCTCTTTAATAGTGGTTAGGACAGTAATCTTTAGTCTTTGGTCTCTTTGTGAATAAACCCAGAGCCAAGCTATGTAGCATTTAAGGTTCCTTCTGGCTCCAAGTGCCTTTGATTGTGTTGTCTAACAAAAAAATCAGCTTGAAGACCAAGACAGTTTCTAAGCTGAGTGAAGAAGCATTTGCATGATGCTCTGAGTTGCTGAAAATGAAAGTGAACAACCGTAGAATTTACCAAATCCCAATGTGTGTGTATATTTCCATGTGTCCTGTATTATGTCTGCACAGTAGAAGGTTGGGGAAAGAGGAGACATATTCCCTCACTGATGGTTGCTTTTCAAGTGTGTGAGATACTGGGAGAGCATTGCTCTTTAACATGTCATAAATTTAACTATGGGAAAAGATACCGTAACAAATATCTTTAAGTACTTTGTGCACACGCACTGACACAGCTAACACTTTGCAAGGTAATATTAGGTATCATCAAGCATTAAGAATGTTTTGATTTAAAATACTTAATGAGGATTCATAGATAAATTAAACCATCTCCATCTGCCATCTTCTTGGTAGGTAATATTTTTGCCATTGCACACTCATCTCTAAATCTAATTCCACCAGGAAGATTTCTAATCGCTGCTTAATTTTAGAGCAATATTCTGCTTGGCAATCAATAAGGCAGTGTCGTCAAACTTGGATTTAATAGGAGACGTGGATTACATCCTCTACATTATGCAGGGAAAGAAATACTTTCAGGAAAAAAGGAGAGAAGAAAAGAATGCCTTTGTCTCCAATTTTCCCCTGCCACATACCATTCTAGCTCACAAAAGCTTATAAATCAATGCCCCATGTTGCGTGAATATAAATCTCATCAATTTTACATCATTAACACCATGAAAAAAACTACTACTCTCGGAGCAATTTCCCTCTGCTAGCTAAATCTGTCCTTTTGATGAAACAAAACAAGCAGATTCTGATTGTTTTGCTAACAAACCCTTCCTCCACCAACTTTAATCACGTCAAAATCCACTCAAAGTATAAATCTGCCATATTGCCGGTTGAGAGACTAAGGACCCGAGGTGGTGATGCCACACTGCAGTTCAGGGAGCAATGGGCCCCTGGAAAGAGGATGGGGCAGAAGGGAGAGTTCCAAGGGTCATCAGATGGGTGAGCAGCAGCTGCATCGTGGCAGATGAAGGCAAGGCAGAACATTCTAGAGCAGCAGATGATGCATGTGGTCAGAAGCCTAGTTGAGCAAGAGGCTGAGGAATTGACATTTTGTAAGACCAGTGAGCTCTAGAATTAAGGTGATGATCCTCATGAGAACCAGAGACCAACTGAGCCAGGAGAGCCGAGTGGCTTTAAGGGACAGGAAGCCTGGTGCGGAACCTAAGAGAACACCTACCCTAGTCATTCCAACAGCCTGCCTAGCGGGGCTGCCTGGATGCCTTGGTTTCTCCCTCCTTCCTGGAATCCAGGAACAGGAAAGATTTTGTGTACCATAAAACACATTCGTTTTCCTTCTTGGACTATTTTGAGTATATTTTGCTCAAATATAAGCTAGGGAACATAGCAACAATAAGCAATATAACTCTAATTGAACATTTGCATGCACAAATATATAGATAGATAGATAGATAGATAGATAGATAGATAGATAGATAGATAGATAGATAGATAGATAGATGGATGGATGGATGGATGGATGGATGGATGGATGGATGGATGGATAGATAGATAGATAGATAGATAGATAGATAGATAGATAGATAGATAGATAGATAGATAGATAGATTAGGAATAATTATAAATTTATGTCTTTCAACACCAAGCCCAGAGCCAGCATCGTTCTAGAGAGAGACAGGAACTCAAAGCATTCTCAATAAAATGAGGAACAAGACAAGAATGTCTGCTCTCCCCATATCGTTCATCATAGTAATGGAAGTTCTTTTAGGTTTTGGAATTTGCCTTTTTATTGCCTTTATTGATAGAGCCAAGACTTTCGAATTAGGATCGTTCGGTGTGGTTTTTCTAGGAAGTAAACTGGTGCAGAAAGGACTGGTGGGGAGTTTGCTTTGGTACAGTGATAAGAAGTCAAGCTTCTTGGTGTAAAGAAAATGTTCTTTGTATGGATTCTGGGCTGGCGGACTGCAAGCATCTCTTTGCATCTGCAAGCCATTATAGAGTGTTAATTGATAGGATATATGGGATTATTATAGGAAAATAACCACAGAGATGCACATCTCCTAATAGGATGGAAAACTTTGGTCCTCTGGAAGCCTGAATAACAAAAGCAGAAAGGCCAATTTCAAGCTACTAGCATAAACCGGATTTCTTCAGTTGACCGAAATGGGAGGAGCTTAGGGCAAGGCTAGAAGATGGCAGAGTTCAGGAAGACAGAGTCTAGTGTGGACAGTGGTCCTGAAGTCAAACAAACTTATCAGAACAAAATCTGTGGCCATTAATGTGGGAGAAATCCATCATGAGTTTGAAGGGAATAGTCCTTCAAGGAGAGGGAAGGCTAGCCCTGTTCAGGGGCTGCTAACAGACCTAGTGTGTCATTTCATGTGGCCATCAAAAGAGAATTTAAAATGGTGATGAAATCAGACATTGCAGACAGAGAGAGACTCAGCCAATGAAAAGTATGTGTGTGTGTGCACATGGGCGTATGCATGCGCCCCAACCTCTGCCCAAATGACTTTGAAAAAGATAAAGTTGTTCATCCCTCAACACAGCTGTTTTTCAACCAGCTGCTGGGAAAACTCAGTAGCCCTGCAAAACTAGAGTACCGTGAAGTTCACAGCACTCCCTGGAGTTGTTTAAGGGACAGCCCCTCCCTCTGTATGCAAAGGCCTGAGAACGTAAGCCTGTTCACTATCGAGACAGATTGAACGGGGTTGGGCTGTGAAGGTTGCAAGCAGAAAGAAGCGTGTGGGCTGATTTCAACTGGGAGGCTTTGGCAGGCAGTGTGAAACCACCTCTGCAGATGCTCACCCCCATATGAACAGTCCTGGTTTCTCTCTGGTCACAGCAGTGAGACCATGGAGGAAGACCTCCTTTTCTCAAGGGCAGGCGTAGCTCTTTTTCCTTCCATCTGTACCAAACAGCTTTCCCAAAGCCCCTTGGGCCTTTCGCACATGGTGGAAACACATCTCTTATTGATCAACAGCTCGAGGGGGTGTGTTCCCTGAAACACTGTCTTCCTTTTGTGTGTCCCCAGGCCCTTCAGCATCACCATGCTGTTCATGAAATTTCCTACATTGCGAAGGACATCACAGATCACCGGGCTTTTGGATACGTTTGCGGGAAGGAAGGGAATCACAGATTTGTGGCCATCAAAACAGCCCAGGCAGTAAGTATTCCTGTCCGATACAGGTGTTTTCCTTGTTACGGGGCAGGACAGAGCCAATACTGTGGATTTTCCAAGACCCAGCCTGACCAAATGATGGACTGCCACTGTCAGCTGATGTGCAGAATCCCACCTAGGAAAGATAAACATCCTTAAAGCAAAGAAACATGGCTCTGCCTACTCAGCTTTATTTTCTAATCCTAATGGGTATTTCCTAATGACAAATTACTTTCCCTTTCTGATTAAGCTAGATAGAGACACGTATACAAATAAGTTTCCTTGTGTTCATAGCCTCATTTAAAAAGAAAATAAGAGAAAACAAATAGCTGTTTTGCATATGGCCTGCCCTAATTTTATTGTATTCCGAATCACTAATAAATAAAAGCAATGCTTTTTATGCTTATGATTATTATGAATTTGCAAATATAATTAGTTGAAGAAATGAACTTTAGCCTAGAAGCAATTTGCTAAACCAATATAAACAAGGTAGAATTAATTAAGAATGGAATGCTTTCAGTTTAATAGAAAAAGGAAGGGCTGCGGGTTGGAGCCGCAGACAAAAATGAGTAGCTGCGGTTCAGCAGCGTTCGTTATTAATGTGTCCCACCACCCTTTACTCCAGGCTGAACCTGTTATCCTGGACTTGAGAGATCTCTTTCAACTCATCTATGAGCTGAAGCAAAGAGAAGAACTGGAAAAAAAGGCACAAAAGGATAAGCAGTGTGAACAAGCCGTGTACCAGGTATACCAATGTGTTCCTCCTAGTACTGCAGAAGACAGGGCCCACAGTAAACAGACGGGAAACCCACAAGTCGAACCGTCTCCTCCTGGTGCTGAGCAGAAATAAGCAGAGATGAAAGGTTCCTGTGTAGATTACAGATACCCAAACCAAGCCACTGGAAGGGATCCTTCTTGTTTTGTTTTGTTTTTTTTTTTTGTTTTTTTGTTTTTCTGAGACTCTAGATAGGTTACGGAAGGGGAACTCTTTAATCCAGGGGAAGAGTTCAGGCGAGGAAGACTGAAGGCCCATACAGCTTTTCTGGCTTTGCTGTAGTTACTGCCGGGAGTGGGTGGGGAGAGAGCTGCAGGATTTGGAGTCTCTTTGTGTGTTTTCTGCATTAATGGCCTCCTACCTTATCCTAATCAATGCTGGCTCTCTACTGTGCTATAGCATCTGAAGATAATCTCACTTCTCTTCCTTTGCATCCCTTGCTTTCTCCCTCCCTCCCCTCGCTGGGATAGACCATTTTGGAAGAGGATGTTGAAGATCCCGTGTACCAGGTAATTTCTGAACCACATCAGGGGTTTGCATGCAGCTGTGAAGGCTCTTTTGACTGAAACTTGAGGATTCTGTTGAACGCAGAACCTGCAGAAGAATTAAGATGATTTCTGAAGGCCAGGGTTGCCAGCCTCTGCAGAGAGAGGATTTTTCCACACTAAGAAGCCAGCAGCCGTGATGGGAGATCTAGAGATCCACTTCCTTCTTCGTGCCCTTGCTTCAGACCCTTCCACAATCTGGAAAGTTTTATCCTAGAAATAAATGTTTTTCAGTGGTCTCTCGACTGTTGTAACTTTCTTAGAGATAAGATGGATAGGGAGTAGACTCTATAAGCTAAAGAATTAGGGTTGAGGGGCTGACATTTGCATGACATTTGAGCACAAACCTAATGAATGGTTTTTGAGCTCTAGCAAGGATGGAAGAATATTTCTGAAGCCCTGATAATGTAGGCTAGCCCTCTGATTATTTGGCTCATGGCACAGAGCTGCTATGAAATGAGAGAATCCTGAGATATCTCTGTCCAGGGCTTTCTCTGTACTCTCTTCACGGTCCATAGCACAGGGTCCCTCTTGAGGTCAAGTCCAAGGTCTATGCAAACAAAGATTCAGAAAGAAAGGAAGGAATGGCTTTCCCCACTCTCTCCTGTGCTTACTTCTAAGGAGAAAAAGTGGAACAAGATTTATACACACTTTCTGAACCTAAAAGCAAACCTTCAGCTCATATGTCTAATCAGGATACACAGGCGTGGCTTATGTCTGCCTTATTATGCATACGTTCACAGCAACAGCTACTATGGTTATGATCAAAATGAGATGATGAGTAGATACACACATAGATACATAGGCAAATAGATAAGTCTCAAAATAGAAGTCTCTAGCAGATCTATGGTAAACACGAGTCAGAAATGCATTACTCAACACACCCCTGCTTTTGAGGGATGAAGGAGAAGAACTTACTTATGGCAGGAGCTTCAAGCGCTGCTTACTGGGTTCATGGAGGATGAAAACGGTGGCCTTTTAGAAACACCCCAGCCCCTTATTCTGAAATGTATACATACAAAAGTTGGAAGTTCACTATTTTAAGCTGATAAGATTCTGTTTAGGGGGTCAGGGAGGTTGGGGCTTCTGAGCTCTTAAGCAGTGGCCTGGGACCTTAGGAAGGCAAGGGGAACATAGGGTGAAATTTGCAAGGTTGTAGCCCGATGACACCACTCCATTCAGCTGCTATGCAGACAAAATGCTACTGGATGAAGACATCACCTCTCCAGAAAGACTTATAGGGGCCCAGTACCCTCACTGCAGAGGCCAAGCAGCAACACCCTGCAGTGTCCCTTGGCAGGGTCCGTTTTATCCCTGTGCCCATTCCCGACGCCCCCTCTTGTGCCTGTTTCTGTGTTGCTTGCTATGATTTGCATCTAAATTGGAAATACTTTTCTTGTCTTTCTTTCTTTCTTTCTTTTTTTCCTTCTGCCTTTTCCTCTCTGGCTGCTCCTGCAATAGTACATTGTGTTTGAGGCCGGACATGAGCCAATCCGTGATCCTGAAACAGAAGAGAACATTTACCAGGTATAACATCCTTGCTTCTTCCTCTGCACCCTCCACCAGCAAATGCTAGCATACTAATAGGCTCAGTCCTGAGAGGTTCAAGGTGGCAGGGTCTCTTGGTCTGCCAGGAGTGGGAGATGCCTTTGGGAACACTGACTGCTGGTTCCCCGGCAGTTTCCTGCAGTCTCCATGCCTCATCGGTGCAATCTTGAGTGGCCAGTTGGGTCCAGTGTTCAAATCTGGAACAGATCATAGGTGTTTTAAGTAGCATTATTTTAGTTAAGGTTCCATTGCTATAAAGGAATACCACAGCCAAGACAGCTCTTACAACAGAAAACGTCTAATTGGGTCTGGCTTACAGTTTCAGAATTTTAATCCATTTTCATCATGTCGGGAAGCATGGCAGTGTGCAGGCTGGCCTGGGGCTGGAGATGGAGCTGAGTGAGAGTTTTAACTCTTGATCCAAAGGCAACAGAATATGACTGTCTCACACTGAGCACAGGAGACCTCAGAGACCACCTCCACAGTGACACACTTCTTCCAACAAAGCCACATATACTTCAGCCAGGCCATGCCTACTTCAACAAGGTCATACCTCCTAGTTAGTGCCACTGTCTGTAGGCCAAGCATTCAAACACATGAGTCTATGGTGGCCATATTTATTCAAACCATCATAAGCATACAACCCAAGCATTCCACTGTACTGAGATAGTGCACTGGAGAATTGCAATCCGCCAAGTAGAAGGATCCTTCCAAGGAATGCATGCATCCAGTTGGTTTAAAAACCTAACTTCCTGGGCTGGAGCGATGGTTCAGCCGTTCAAGGCTAGGCTCACAACCAAAAATAAAAATCCAACTTCCCTCCTATACATAAGGGACAAGTTTGCAAGGGACAAGAACATTCTTAAACTCATCCAACTCTTAGAACTATGTCACCATATGGTCACCTTAATCCTGTTTTTTGGTGGGTAGGGCCATCAGTGGAGTAATGTTTAGAACATACTCTGCAGGCTTACACAGCTCCTGAGAGCCAAGGCTGAGGAGCAGATGCAAGTGGAGGCTGAGCCCCAGCCTCCTCTGGAATCCCATGTCGGGGCTTGGACCTTGGGCCCCAGTAGAATTACGGTATAGTGACACATCCAGTAAATATGATAATTTTTCTCTAATGAGAACCTTAGTCTTCATCTAAAGCATGCATGCGTACTATGGGAAAGGGAGTGATCTGATGCATTTATTTAATCAGTGCTTTTAATTTGCTTAGCTGTGTGTTCTATTATTCAGCCTTAGGCGTGTGTTAATTGTGAAATCAAAATAAAACCTATTTTCAATTTCTACCAAATGTGTAGAATTTGAAATGAGCAAGCCCAATGCTGTTTCTCCCAACAACTCAGTTTAAACCAGCCTTGTAGACTAGTAGTTTATTGGTGCCTGCCTGGGTCCACCCCAGACTCTTCCCACTGGGCCTCCACCAGTGAGAGCCGGAGGAAGGGATGGCTTCAGAGAGCATCTACTTGCGATGCAAAGTATTCAGTCTTCACTTACAAAGTTTCTGTCTCTAGAAAGAAAAGTTGCACCTGTCCCCAGAGACAGATCTGAGGCCCTGACCCACCCTGTGGTGTCTGAGCATTGAGGCCAAAAAGCCATTAACCTGCCACCCCAGGGAGAGAAAGCACCTTGTCTACAGGAGAGGCACTTGAATCCAGCTGAGCTGTATAGTTGCACAGCACTCAGGGACAGCAGAGTGCCAGCGACTGCCAGAAAGAGCTGCCTTAGGCTGGGGCAGAGCTGAGGGTCTAGTTTGGCCCTTCTCACTATCTACCTTTGGGTCATAGTTGGAAGGCAAGATACCTACTGCTTTTCAGACTTTACTTCTCCAATTATAAAGTAGGGGGATCTACCCCAACCCATGTCAGTGTGAGATGGAAACATGCTTATATGGCATATAGTACTGGGGTAGCATCCTGGAACATGTCTATCTATGTGGATCCAGATGGTGTTAGCTCCAGCCATTGATTTAAATGGCAGGGTTTTCCTGTCTCTGGGCCTTAGTTTACCCACCTGTAAAATGAGTAAATGAGGGCCAAAGATTTCTCTGGGTAAGCTCTGTCTGCTGCTTGCAATGCACCTTGCCAGAAGCAGCTGAACCACATGGGACTGGGTTCTCATTGTAGAATTATGCTGGCTTGCACGATAGGGCAGCAAGTCCTACCTCAGAAGTGGGGTACATGTGTGATGATTGATGCCCCCCCCAAACACAGAGGTTACATACAAACCTCCATCTCTCAAATTTCCCACTATGGCTTGAGTCACTTCCCCACCTTCCAGAGAAGGGGGGTGAGGTTTCTGGGGTTCAGGGATCTTGCTGGGGTTGCAGAGCCTATGAGATAGGATCTCTAAGGCAGGTCGGTCTCTCTGACCTCTGGAATAAGCACCTCTGTCTCTCAGCTCTTTTCAGCTCCATGTTACTTGGCTCCGGGCTTCCCAATTAGGTCCTGTGTATTTTAAGTAGCTATCTAAAAGATCTCACTTGTTTTAATAGCGCTGGCCTCTTGATCTTCCCATCTGCCTGTCATTAACAGGAAGGCATCATTTACGAGGATGAATATTTTATCCATCTATTGGAAAGGCCTGTGGCCACGTTCCTCCCCTGTACTGCAGATCCACCTGGGCTCAGTGCACTTAACAGGAGATAAGCCCACACCCCAAAAATTACCAGGCCTTCAAAGCACTGCCGTTAGAAGGCCTGTTGCGTGTGTGTGTGTGTGTGTGTGTGTGTGTGTGTGTGTGTGTGTGT
>NC_034595.1:55545343-55632843 GCF_900095145.1 Mus pahari
TGTGTGTGTGTGTGTGTGTGTGTGTGTGTGTGTGTATGTGTGTGTGTGTTGTCAATTACTACATCGCTGATCCCGCTGCATGCATCTCACTGTTTCTACTACTGTGGTTCAAAGTGATCTCATTTTTATCCTGGCCCCTGTTTCTAGAAGGAAGCACACAGAGACCCAAGGCCTAGTAGCCTTTCAGTTTTTTATGCCTTTGGATGATATCCATAAATTTTGCCTCTCAGCTTCCTGGACTGTGAATTGCAGATAGTCCAATGTGGGCTCCACACTCTAATGCTCTGATACGCCCTGTCCACAGACGCTTCTGTGTAGCCATCCCTTCCTTTTACTTTTGTATCACCATCATCATCGTCATCGTCATCATCGGGCACCACTTTTGATGATTCTGTCCTAACAGAAAGAGAAACTACCTACGGGGCTCACTTTGTGGGAGAGCCCCTCAGAAAGCGGAAGCCTGGCTTTGCTGTCCTGCCCAATGAGACATCTTTCCAAGGGGGAGCGATGCCTCCTCCTATTAATAATCATAATTGTCTCTTGTGTCACGTGCCTCAGAAAACATTAGTTCTCTTTAAAACAGCACAGGGCAATTTACACGTGACTTACCAGTGACCTTTCTGTCATTTGGTGAGTTGAGAAGAGAAACGGAGGCTGTCATTTTCAACATAAGGGAATCTGAGTGCCAACATCAGGGGCTCTGATTCCAGTCCACAAGTGGGGTCTCTCACTTTCCAAGTGGGTATTTTTCACTTCATTTATTCAGAGCTTATTGTTAATCTCCCCAGGTGTTAAGTATCAACTTAAAACAGTAAAGCTAGCCCTGTGCTGCCCAACACACCCCTGAATGGCCTCTCCACACATAATTACCACACTGATGACCTGAATGCGCCCTCTGTGTGTATCACTTCAGGTGTAAGTCTACTTAACTTGTTCACTGAGAAGTGTATGTGTGGGCACCTAAGTATTTGACGAGCCCCTAGGAAACTAACAGTGACCATTGCACGGTCCCTGTCCTTAAGGAGTTTAGAGATAATCCCCTAGATGTTCATGCCAACCAGTAGAGGAAACTGGGGCTCAGAGAGCAACGTGACTCCTCCTCTAACTCACCCACCCTACACCCAAGGCGGGGTTAGGGACCAGATCCTCACTGCTTCATCTAAAATGTTAACCCTCTACATCATTGTTGTATGCCGCAGTGGTCCCTGAGATGGAACAGATCACATGTGCAGAGCCAGACCTTAGCCCTCACCGGTGAATGTTTGATGAGTACAAGGAGAACTGTGTATGCGCCCTGTGCTGAGCAAGCTTACAGAGCTGTGGTCCTAGAGACACACAGAGACAGCACGTGCTGTCGTAGCTCCCATGAGTAGAAAAAGCCTGTTTCACACTCTGCATTAGTAGCCTGTGTATAGTTCCATCTCACCCAACCCAAGAAGTTCTGCTGACTCGGGGCTGTACCTTCCATTCTCCCTATCTGGAAAAGGCACACTCCCTGACATAGAGCAGGTACTTGGGGACTTGACTTTTATCGTGAAAGAGTAGCTGGGAAACAAAAGAAGCCATCCAAAACCTCTAAACCAGGGCTGGTGAGATGGCTCAGTGGGTAAGAGCACCCGACTGCTCTTCTGAAGGTCCGGAGTTCAAATCCCAGCAACCACATGGTGGCTCATAACCATCCATAACAAGATCTGACGCCCTCTTCTGGAGTGTCTGAAGACAGCTACAGTGTACTTAAATATAATAAATAAATAAATTTAAAAAAAAAAAAAAAAAAAAAAACAAAAAAAAACCTCTAAACCAGGTTTGGTAGAGGGAGGCAGGACTGGTGAGAAGATGTCCTGGCAGAGATAAATCTTAAAGGACAAACAAGCAGATTGATATCTCACCCATGGGAGAGCCAAGTAGAAAAGTGTTTTCAATTATGCACAGTTTGGGTTTCTCCGTCGCAGGGCTTGTGCTCCATTTGCGGGGATAATTGAGAAGCAGCCGCAGTTCAACTGCGCTAAGTGCCCGTAGTGAGCAGTGAATTACAGGCAACAGAACACTCCTCATTCTGCTCAGTAAAGGGTGAGCTACTGAAAACAAAAGTGAGGGCTGGGAATTTATTGGCCCTCCTTAACAAGGACTCTAGACATTCGGGGGAGGATTCCTTCTAAATGGAGCCCAGTTATCAGGACCAAAGAAATGACATTCTCCCTTGGATACCTGCAGACTGGGCTTGGGGAAGGGCATCTTCCACCTGGCTGTGCTTACTCATAGCTCTGCTTTTCTGCAAGGATGCGCATGGGCCTCTGGGAATGCAGGGCATGGTGTTCCATAAAGAAGGATGTGCCTGAAGCAGCCGCCTGAACAGTGTAGCAATAAACAGCGAACTGCTTGAGCTGCAGGGCCTGGCCACCCCAATCCCTGACTGCTGGTCCCTCTCCAGGCCTGATCTTCCTCCTCCACATCACAGAGAGGAATGGCTATAGTTCTGAATGACTTATCCTGGTTATTATATCGCTATTTATGGAAAATGGAATATTTGCCACCCTGCCAGCTGCTGGGACTTGCCTAGTGCCATGTTAACTAACTAACTAGGAATATTAAGACTAAACATCTTATTTTGATACCCAAAAGATCTGGGTTTGGACACCACCAGGTCTGAAGTTTGGGGCAAAATCCACAACATCTCTCAGCCTCACTTTCTATAGTTTGAGGGTAGGGTTGGCACCAGGAGTTTAAGTTAAACGGAGGTAAATATAGGAGAATTGAACATGTCAGTTCAGGTTCTTACTCTCAGGGATGGAATAGCTGGCTGGCCTGTGCTTGGCAAGCAATCTTTTTTTTTTTCAGTATCCCCCACACTGCTGTATGGAAGATTTACCCAGCGGGTATTCAAAGCGGGCCTTCTGGTTGTGACATACTCTATCTGCTCCTGAGGAGCATCCAGCCTGCTGGGAAGACAGTCCCACTGTCAGGACATTATAAATCCACTGCTGCTTGGTGTCTGCAGAGGAGAGCAAAGCCGTGGCAGTTGGGGGGAGGAGCAGTTAATGAGTGCTTCCAATCTGGAATGTTTCAGTGCGGAGCCCTTGATTGACACATTAGAGAAGTATTCAACACTATTAATATCACAAAATGTGTTCATATACATATGTATATGATTATGTGTGACAAAGGAGATCATCATCCCGCCATATTGCAGAATTGTGGGGCTCCATCGTTCTTGCTCGTCTGATATCCAGTGTCCCGTTTTGCTTCTTAGCGTAACCTGAGTGAGATACATTGTCGGTCAGGCCTATTGAGAGCAGCAAAGCCAGAGGGGACTGATGACCTGCTCAGCGTATTGCAGTCAGCAAGTAGCCCCAGGAAACCAGATGCATGAGCAAGGGAAAGAAGTGAGGGGAGATCTGGAGGGGTGTCAGCTTAATCAGGAACTTCTAGATCCTGGTGTCTTACTTTCCCTGTCATATGGGCCCTTTCTTTGATTGGCAGGTGGCTTATTTGGGACCCCAGTAGAAAGCTGACAGGTACTAGGGACTTGTTTTGTTTTGTTTTATAACACATCAATCTTAGCACAGAGACATGTATGCTCAACTGCAAACTGTTTGTAGTTAAATCAAGGAAAATCATAACATCTGAACCTCCTGTAGGATTAATCAAATGAAGTTGGGTTTTTTGTTGTTGTTGTTGTTGTTGTTGTTGTTCTGTTTTGGTTTTTCATTTCCACCATGTAATACTTGAGGTCTCCATAGCTATTCTTTGATTCTAAGAAAGGCTCAAGAGCAAAAATTTTATTATAAGATAGTTACCCCTGTCCTGATAAATTGTCCTCAAGGGAAGGAGATTGGCTTGAGGTCTTCACGGCTAACACGCTGTGTCGGGGCTGCGTCCTAGAGCTGTCTTAGGGCCCAGCCCATGGACAGTCAAACTTGCAGAGATGACTTACTGCTTTGAAAGTGAAACACTAAGCCAGATGATGGTGGCACAAACCTTTAATCCCACCACTTGGGAGGCAGAGACAGGGGAATCTATGAGTTCAAGGCCAGCCTTGTCTACAGGGCAAGGTCTAGGCCATCCAGGGCTACATAGAGAAAAAGAATGAAAATGGAACCCCAGTGTTTTGACTGTTGAATTTGATTTCTCTCTAGGTTCCCACCAGCCAAAAGAAGGAAGGTGTTTATGATGTGCCAAAAAGTCAACCTGTAAGTGTAAGTACATGTACCTCGGCGGCCAGATTCACACAGAGGCTGCACCTGACGGGGGCCTCTTCTTCCAGAACTAGTCTTAACATATGGCTTCTCATGAATATGGGGACAGAGACTTAAGGGAAGAATGGTACAAATGTGCAGGACAAAGCACTGTTCCTCTTGTTCCTGTGAGTGGAAAGGGATGGGGTTGGATAATACAAACAGCTCTGCCTGAGGGGCTCAAGGTCACAGGTATTCCAGAATAAAAGGCTCAAACCACAGCTTTATAGTACATGGTCAAGTATAGGACACTGTTGGGTTTTTTTTTTTTTCTTTCTACCCATCCAATCTGAAAATGATTGAGACATTTCAAAGGACCAAAAAAAAAGGAGGGGGGCTAGTCCGGGCCTTTGAGGTATGTAAGAACACATACCATTAGAGAGACTTGCAGAAAAGGTCCTGTTTAGCAGGCCTGCAGAGACAATAGCAGGTGGGTGGGGCCATGGTAAGGACAATGTCCAGTGTATCTGGACCCCATCTGCTGGAGGGTCTCCTAGGAATCTGAACCAGAAAGGAAAACTGAGCTCTACCCTGGCACTGAAGGCAAACTCGGATTCCTAATGCCAATAGCATTGAGGGCTGGCCTGTTCTTTGGGTTTCGATTGGTCCACCCCCCCCCCCATTACTGTTTCCTTCAGCTCGGTTTGGGGCTGGATTGACTCACTTGCCCTTGACAGGTTTAGATATTCGAGGAAACAGGCTCTATTTGCTGCCCTAGTTCTTCTGATTTTATTAGCCATTCTGGTCACACCCTCTCCATGCTTAATAGTTCCAAGGGGAAAAAACCCTAAGCCTCTTGGCCTGGCAGACAGGCTGTCTAAAGGGCTCCATTGGCTCACAAGTCTCTTGCCCCTCTTCTGGCCCAGCTCTCCAGACCCTGCCTTCTTGCTGCTCTGTCTGCTGCCTGATGTTTCTTCTTCCAATTATCAGGGAGACATGGGTTTCTGCTCTGATCACCCCTATCTTTGTGGCCCTGTAACACTGATTCCCCTATGAACAGCATGTCTTCCCCCAACACCTCCATGAGTCTCCTGTGGTTCTTGTATTACCAAAAGTGTGTATTACCAAAAGTGAACCCTGGTAATTGGATGCCAGGCTGGAAGCAAGCTTAAAAATATTTAATGAAAGACAATTGACTCTATCCTATGGAAGGAATCTATGAGAATTCCTAGTTCTTCTACTTCAAGGGATTCCCTGTTTGTCAACACCCTAAAAGATTGTTACCTAAAGATATGAGAAGTTTTGTGTGGAAGACACATGGATGGGTTGCATTGGCTGCTTGATTGCTGTTTCCGAAGGCCTAGACTTACCCAGTGGGCTAACAAATTTCTACATTTTCAAAGGCCTGAGAAAAGCAAGAGGCATGAGGCTCAGGCTGTAGCTTACAGACATAAACACAGACATTTAGCTCCTGCTCCTCCCCACCCTACAAGCTTTGGTAGAGTTTCTACAACCCTTGGTTCAAGGTTTTTCAACTACCCAAAGGAGTTACAGAGTTGAAGAGAAGATAGTATGTGTCTTGGAATGCTAGTCTCAGTTATGCCAACCTCACAGAGATTCGTGAATTCCCTTCGGGCCCTCTGCTCTGCTGTCTGGATGCCCTGCAAACTTTGGCATAAAGCCCCGCCCCTCTGACAATGTATTTCTCCCAGAGGGCAGCTCTCTGCTGTGAGAACCCTTTCCGCAATTACCCAGGCTGCCCCATTTGTTTGTTGTCCTCATCCAGAAAGATAGGAAGCAGAGGGAACCCTGCTTGTGCACATTAGGTAGGTTCCGAGGGAGCTGTGAGGCCACAACTACACATCTCCCACCTGGAGGCAAATTGCATGGCTCATCACTCTGTGTTGCTGAAACAAGCAATGCTTGAGCTGACAGTTGTGACCAATCTGGGGGACAGTCAACTTCTCAGATTGTGTGTGCCCCTCCTTTGGGAAGCTCTCTTTACCTCAAACAGGGTTACTGGCCTTTCTGTGGGCTTTTGTGCTTCTCTTTGCAATGATAACAGTGAGTGTTGTTTTCTTCTTAATTTGTCTGCATGAGCCACAGGCTTTTGTGTGCCCCAAAAGTATTCAGAGAGATTATAGCTGCTGTAGTTGAGGAATCCAGCACTGGGCCTAAAGTTTAGCTGTCTTCGAGCATGGAGGTGATGTCCCATGTTGAGACAGAAATCTGGGTTTGAGTCCTGACTTCATTACCTCTTTTGTGAGGTTGCCTGGGTCCTTCTCTCTATTTAGTCTTTAGGGCGATAGAAAACTGTGACCATTGGATTCTCAGAGTTGATATCAAGCACTCAGTATACAGCATCTATGGATAGAACTAAATACATTTGCTTTAAATTACTTGTATGCCCACGGCGGATGGGGATGATGCCCTATCAGTGACCTGACTGCATTAGCACAGAATAGCTGCCCAGCAGGTGTGTGAGAGCGAGTGAATGAACACAACTGAAAATGAATGACTGGGTAAAGAATGAATGCCTCTGGATCCAAAGCTTATGTCTTCAGTTCTCTTCCCCCCAGAGCAGGATCTCAGATGCAGACAACGTTCACTGTTGTAGCAGCCCCTTGCCCAGCCGCACCCTGCACTTTGCCTTCCACAGCTTGTGCCCTGTGCTGCCTCCAACCTTCATAAATATGTGTGGGTCCTTTTTTTTTTTCCCCTTCATAGCTTGGAACACCAAGCTGACAGATGGCCTTCTGAACACACACATGGAAACACACACGCACATGCACGCACGCACACCTGCACCTCTCTCCTCCCACATCAGCAGCTCTGCCGCAGTCAAGGCCAAAACATTTTGCTGACTTGGCGAAGTTATTTTGGGGTTTTGTTTTGTGTTCTGCTGCCTAGGGGTGGGCCCAGAGCAGCAGTCCCATGGAAACTGTTTAGAGTCATTACAGTGCTTAACATTTTCTGAAGAGAGACCAGTACATAATAAAATAGTGAGGAGATGGCCTAACAGAATTAAGAATCTACATAGGCTTTCTACCCAGAACGCCTTGGAGCTATTTATAATGTCATAAAGAAGGCTAGAGAAAGGATGGAGGTCCATTGATTATACTACATACTCATCTGAAGACCACTATAATTCTTGCATTTTTAAGAGCGAATCAATATATCTCTTACCTATTTTTAGATCATCTAGAATTTAAAATAGCAATTGCACAGTTTAATTTTAAACCTCATTTAGCTGTAATCTTTCCTTAAAAAAAATAGAAGTTTATATGGAAATATAACATATATGAACAAGATAAAAGGAGACACGCAGACCTAGTACTCCAGCCAGTCAGTTGCCTGCACAGCCTATGGTGGCTCTTGAGGTCTACTTGTCTCCTCAACAGAGCAAAGACAGACAGCATACATTTCCAAGCTGGTGTTTGCAGGAGCATTGGCCAATGAGATGTTCCATCAGTGATTCCAAAAAATCGAACTGTTAATGTTTTCAGGTGTCTAATACATTTTAAAATATACTATGAATGTTAATGTGTACTTATGCATGAATATGCAATAGGAATATATTTTGAGTTATGAATATATATTACATAAGTTGAGAATTTCTCAATTTTCTTTGACCTGAATACTCTTTTTAATGTAACCTCAAATACATCTCAAATGGAGACTCATTCCCATTTAAAGACTTGCTGGGCAAGAGGTATAGAAGAGAGGTACATGCACACAATGTACTAACACAAAATGATCTACTCACAAAACTCAGGTGCAAGCACCACTGTTCTTCACTCCTTACAGGTCTGTGAGCTAGCCATATGGTGGTTCTTCCTTCTGCCTTTCCCTAGCCATGTGGTTCTTCTTCCTTCAGCCTTTCCCAGGGTTCCTTGGTTTACATGACTTAGGCTACCTGTGTGTCAAGGGGCAGCCTATCTCTGTTGAGCCAGCTCACAGATCGGGGATTTGGTTAGCTGTAGACCAGGCTGGCCTCGGGAAAGGCAAAAACATTCTCTTCCATGTAATGTCTCCTCTTCCAACAGGTCAGAGTCACTTTGTGGTGGTGACAAAGGGTTCCAGAGTGCGAGCGGAGTCACCCAGGACCTCTGAGTCTAAGGCATTCTTCAGCCAAAGTCATTCCAGTCTATCCTAGATTCACATCTAGAAAATAGGCAGTACATTTTGGTAGATAATGTAGATTTAGTGCCAAGGCTAATGAATACATGGAAAGTGTATGGGAGAGAATCTCATGCAATCCATTTATTTCCATTGACATGTGAAATCACTACTGAATTATAATAATCAAGTTGAAAAATATTTGCTTCCTCAATGCTGCTTTCTTTTCATGTTGCCTTGCCTATATTTTGCCATTATCTGGAGTGATTTCTGATTGTTCACTCTGTAGGCTGGCTCATTGAGTACCCTAGCCTCCCAACCTAGAGCCCTCAGCCATTGACTATATGCGCCTGGAGACAGCCTAGGTGATCAGACTCTCATGTGCTCTCCTTTCTCTCACCACCAACCTCCATCTTCCCCTCCCACCTCACTAGTCACGCTACGAACATTCTTGCTTCGAGATTCAAAACTCTGTTAAAATATTTTCTCTGCAACTGGAATCCCTAAGAAACTGCGGTTTTGAATTCACTTGTATAGAGCTTGTAATGATGTTTTCATTATTGTTCGAGAGCAGAATTCTGTGACTGGAAGCATGGCCTTTGTGATTGGGGCCACTTGGATTGGAGTTTAGCCTCAACATTCATTCCTGAGCTTTGTGACTTTGGCTGTTGTATTCGCTCTTCTTAGTCTGGATTTGTTCTTCTGAACGTGAAGCTTCATGCTGGTGCCTGTCTTAGTGGGTTTGTCAGAGGGTGCTGTGAGGTTGTCTCCATCAGCACAGAGCCCAGTGATGATTCAGAAGTCGTGAGCTGTCATTCCATTGCTTTTACCTAATTATCTGTGAACGGCCAGGGGACAGGAATCACATCCTGTCTCTGAAGGAACACTATCTGGGATTTCTGGTCTCCTTGAGATGTTGATGGTAAATCCTCTTCCTGTAAACAGACACATGCACACCAGTGGGTCTTGAAGGTGACATGAGCCCACCTCCACTGTCCCAGAACCCCAGGGAGCAGCTCAGCACCACATGTGTCAGCGACAATGACCTTGACACCAGAAATATCAAATGAACCAGAGATGCCAGAGTTTGGGGATTATTAGAATGTATTGCTTCTCAATGCTCATCCCCTGCTCCACCTTGCTTAAGACCCAGCTGCTTACGAAAGCTCGCTGCCTGCTTCCTCCTGCTCAGTTACCTCTCTGTACACCCACCTCTGTTTCCACCTGACTCATAACTTATCTCAGCCTTTTCTTACCCTGATTTCTTTCCTTTGCATGCTTATTTTACCATGAGTCTAGGCTGTCCTTCTAGCAGATTTTTTTTTTTCCTTAGGGTTGTCCTGCGCACATACACGCACCCTTCCCGCACCATTTCCTGGGAACTCTAAACCAAAATAATCCTTAATCCCACCCTCACCTAGAAATATACACTTTATCTCCTTTCCTGGTCTGGATGATAGGAAGTTTGCACAGAGGGCTAATCTCTTTTGTAATCTTAACTTCATAGGTATATTTTTATGGAAAGGTCTTGCAATGCCAAGGGCGTACAGGCTTGGTGATGATGGGATGTTAGCTGTAGAGAGACGGGAAGATTTTAGGACAGAAATTATACCTTGAGCAAAGCTCTGTAGATGAGCAGGATCAGAACAAACCTCAGGCACAATGCCAGCCCCTTGGTGACTGATTAGATCGCAGAGTATTTTGACGCCTGGGACCATATTGACCTTACCTAGCAGCACTATGGGCTGTTGGACTCATCATCAAATCCCGTATCAAAAAGAGAAGAATACAGACATTCTTTGCATCTGCCAGCTCCTAATGCTGGGATGCTTTCAGCCAGGTATCCTGGCCTTTGGGGTGACTATCAGGAATGTACAGTCCCGAGTGGAGACACAGGCTGCTAAGTGTGGCATTACTGCATTTATTATTGAGAGCTTTATGCACTGTATTAGCCTTTGAGAGTGATTTAGTCCCAGTGTGGGGCTGCTAAACTGAGAGGTGCACTCAGGCGCCTGAGTACCTGTTTGAGACTCTGTGACACCAAGGAGAATGAGACTTCCGTTCTACACTTGGCTGTTTCAATGACACAAGCCCATCTTTCTTCTCCATGGTCGTCATCCCCTTTGTAACATTTTTTTTTTTTTTTGGTTTTTCAAGACAGAGTTTCTCTGTGTAGCCCTGGCTGTCCTGGAACTCACTTTGTAGACCAGGCTGGCCTCGAACTCAGAAATTCGCCTGCCTCTGCCTCCCGAGTGCTGGGATTAAAGGCGTGCGCC
Organism: Mus pahari; assembly: GCF_900095145.1. Taxonomy (NCBI): domain Eukaryota; kingdom Metazoa; phylum Chordata; class Mammalia; order Rodentia; family Muridae; genus Mus; species Mus pahari. The sequence goes on from NC_034595.1 coordinate 55,555,914, forward strand.
ACCACGCCCAGACCCTTTGTAACATTTTTATGCCGGAAAAAAAGGGGGGGAAATCTTTAATCCTGAACTTTGTAATTGCCCCCACTTAAAACTCTTATCTAGTAAGTGGTGTTAGGCATAAAAGACTTTCTGATTATCAATAATAATTGTGCATCCTGTCAGAATCTGCTTTCCATGCCCAGCCTTCAAAACTCAGCCTCACTGAGATTCTTAAGAGTCTAGGCATGATGGCAAATAAGATGATGATCAAATTGATACCTTGAATCGGACATTAGTTGCCTTGAAATGAAACATGGATTCAGAACTGAAGGAACAGCCAGATGCCTCCCCGAAGTTCTTCCTTACTTTGGTTGAGATCTTTCTCAGTTTCTTCAACTTCCTGAAGCTGTTTCTCCTGCTCTGCATAATAAAAGCACTGACCGTCATCTTCTGACACCTCGACCCCTGGGAGGTTCAGTGCCTGTGAAATCACTGTCTTCAAATAGGCTAGAGCTGCTCGCGAGAGACCCTCCTAGAGAAGTCAGTATCGAGAAGGGTGCAGTTAGCAGTAGCCAGTGTCTGGACTGGGTTTTGTCCACATTCTCAGCTTCTTACTCAAGAATAAAACAGAGGTATACACAGATGGCCAAGTGGCAAGGAAATTTTATTCAGATGTAGCAACAGCACAGAGTAAAGAAGAATTCACTGTCAAAATTGTCAGTGGACCATATGAGTGACAAGACACAGGGGCCCTGATTTCTGTGTAGGGCCTCCTTTTTATGAGGTACAGAAAAAGAGCCTGGTTACTAAGAAGTGTACTTTGGGGGTGATCTATTTTGCACAGTATATGAGCATAAGAAGGTGAATAGGAATTTTTCTTTTTTCTTTTTTTTTCTTTTGCCAAACATTCACTTTGAGGACACAGTTTACCTTATTACACACACACACACACACACACACACACACACACACACACACACACACAAAAAAAAATTTAGCCCAGACTTGCTTCTTTCCTACCCTCTATACCAAGACATAACCTGAATAAGACTGACTAGGATCTCAGTTTGATGATCGTTAAGGTAGGGAGACTCATTCCGTTGTTCAGAGAGGGGTGTGGGAAGCCTAATGCAGGGGGTGGAGGGCCTAGGTTTCTAACAGGCTGCTAAATTGCCGTGTTTGGAGTGAGGTGTATGCATAGTATGTGCACATACATGCAGGCTGCTAAGCGCATTATTACAGGAGGCATATGTGCATAGCCCAGACCAGATAGAGTCCCAGGTCGCTAAGCTACTCCTGATGCTTGCTGCCTCAATTGGTCTTTATTGCTTCTATTTATCACCAAGAGATGAGACACCAGTGACATGACAAGAGATGGTAAAAGTGGGCTCAAGACAAGAAGCTTTTAAACCATCAGAGCTGATGTCCAGAGGGCGAGGCAGCGCCACTGAGTGGACAGTCCACTTCTCCTAAGATATTGGAGCAACATAAATGGTTCCTCATCACTTATCTTGTGAAGGGTTCAAAATTACTTGCCTATTTATGTTCCATTTGCTCCCATGTCCGTCTACGATGGGCAGTGTTTATCCTTTAAGCTTCTCCTAATGCCTCCACGGCCAAATCAGATACCATTGAGGCCTACTCTAGTTTCTTTATCTCCCTGACTCATAGGGGCGCACTCTGAGACACAGAGCAGTGAATGATGGGTTTGTCCTGTGAAGTTAGTGCTTTGGATGTGAAGCAGTTTATCGGGTGCTAATCAAGTCAACTCCCTGAGCAAGCTTCTGCCATGGAACAGCTATCTAGAAAACACAGTCCTTCCTAGTTTCCTTCAAGAAAGCAGTGGATCTGCGTACCCTGAAAAGGGAACCACACTGGAAGTGATAAACATCCCAGTAATGGGATTTGCCATTCGACCTGCAATTCAGTGCCTTCCTTGGTTTTATGGTACCAGGTACTAACCAGGTGTACTAGGAATTTAAGGCTAATTTAGCGGTGAACATAGTAGCTAGAATTTACAGAGCATCTGTTATATACTGTGGGCAGCCTGGGCTCTGGGTTTCATTTGTCACTCTCCCTTATCACGGGCCTTGGTAGTGTGTGCACTTGCAACATACAGAAAATGGGGCATCCGGGCTCCATCACCCACGCTCAGAGAACTGGTAAACGACAGAGCCAGGAATGTAACCCTAGTGTGTGTGACTCAGGCAGCCACACAACTTTCATTGACACATACTATGTGTTTGTCAGTTTTATTCTTTTTCTAGATGGGCCCATGAAGGCAGGGAGTCTTATTCCGTTGTTCAGAGACGGGTGTGTGGGAAGCCTGATGCAGAGGTTGGAGGGCCTAGGTTTCTAACAGGCTGCTAAAATGCTGTGTTTGGAGTGAGGCATGGGCAGGTTAGAGTCTCAGGCTGCTAAGTGCATTATGTAGTCCAAGACCTAAGAACCACCTGAGTCCAAGGAAGACCTCAAACTCCAGATCTTGAACTGTCTACTTTTGGAGTGTGGGGGAAAGGGTTCTGTGTGCTCCTACCCAGTTTGTAAGGTGTTGGTGATCAAACCAAGGTCTCTGTCTCTACCTTCTGAGCTCCTCCTATACTCTCAGGGTCCTCCCTGGTACCAATCAGTACCCCGGTCCCCGGGCCTCACATCTGTCTCCTAACCTCCTCTGTTTCTAATATGTTTATGAATATTAATCTTGCCTCCTGGGGCCTAGCACACCTGGCTGGCTTCAAACGCCCCTTTCCTCATTTAGACAGAGCTTCAAATGAGGAGATCCTGTTACATTTACTCCTGCACCTTCGCTCTGCCAAGCAGACTGCTGTAGTCTCCTGATGCTAAGGAGACATCTGTAGACGCCAAGGAACAAGTCCTACTGGAAGTAGCCCCACTTCTGAGGATCAGAAAAATCCTCACTTTGCCACAGTGGCCTCTTCTACTCCACACACTGTGCATCTCTATACGAGGTCCCTGTGCCCCGGCAGCAGGCGTCTGTCTGACTCGCCCTGCTTGAAGGTTTAATTCAGCTTCTCAGCTACAAATGTAGGAAGAGTCAATCCATTAAAGTGAAGAATTGCAAGAATTCTCTTGACAACTATTCACCACTTCCCCCCTGCAACTCCCGTCTTTTATGGCAAATAAATTTTCATTCACAATTCACCAGTTGGTTTTTCCTTTAGTTGGAAATCTGGATCAAGATGTTGCATAATTGGATTAAATCTAGTCTGAACATTTGTCAGTTTCACTTCCTCATTAAGCACCACATTGTACAGAAATTATAATTATTGCAAGGCAGTTAACAGAGATGTCACACAAGAGGAGGAACTGAAGTAGGGAAGGAAAACCGAACCCATGCATTTCCAGGCAGGAAGGGGAAGGTGGCCCCTTCAGATGTCCCTTAGGTACTTCCTTTTAGACTTGCTTATCAAAGTTTTCCTGAAACAAAATCCTGAGTCCCCATGGATTAAAATGAGGCTTGTGATTGAAACTCACTCAAAACCCAAATTCCTCCCATACAGTTGTGATAGATGTGGGGAAAAAAAAATCTCTATTGGTTTTGCACTTGTAATACCCCACTGACCTTTCTTACTTTCCTATTCTCAGAGCCTTGGACTCTTAACAGATTATGAGGCCTCTTTAATAGTCAATCTATCTTTTTCTCTCTCTCTCCCTATCACTCCTTCCCTCCCTCCCTCTTTCCCCCCTTCTCTGGCATTTTTCAAAACAGTTTCTCTGTGTAGCCCTAGTAGTCCAGACACTAGTTCTATAGACCAGGCTGACCTTGAACTCACTGAGAACCGCCTGCCTCTGCCTCTGAAGTGCTGGGATTAAAGGCATGCGCCATGACCACTCGGCTTCATGAGCTCTCTTAGAATCTCATTCATTTATTCATTCACTTAGTGAGCAAATGTTTATTATGACCCTTCTACCTTTGAGACAATAGTTTGTTTTCTATCAGCATAGAGATGGAAAAAGATAGGTCAATGAAGAATCTTGACAGTTAGAGAAGACTAGGCATAGAAAATAATGATTAATGCAAATAACCAAGGTCACAAGAAGCAATGTACAAGAAACCACAGGAGTATGGTAGAAGACAGAAATTTCTGACTGAGGGAGTGGAACGAAGGCCTCTGCCAGGACATGCACTTGTGCTGGGGTCTTGTAGAACAGAGGAGTTTGTCACTGGAGAAACAGGAACAGATTTCAGAAAGAGAGAACTGAATATTCCAGAGTACTAAAATGGGAGAAGAAAAGTCTAGCATATCTCAGAAACTGATAGGTCACCTCAAATGGCCAGGCCGGAGTGTTTCCATGGAAGCAAAGGACAGGGACACTGGAGGAAGCTTGCCCTAGCAAGCAAAGGTCCTAAATAAGCCAGGGGAATGGGATGTATCAAGAAGATTCTGGTGTTTTCTGGTCACAGTTAGACCTGTGTTTCTCAGTGCCTGTCTGGTGGCCTGCGGCAGGTGGCTTAGCAGGTGGGGAGACCATTAAAGTGCTAATACAATTATCTAGGTGCGACCAGCAAGAGACTTGGGGAAATATGCCAGGCGGCTTAATTGAGAGAATTTATTGTAGGGAGCTAGTTACAAGTTAGGAGAGGAGCAGAAAAGCCTAGCTGAACAAGGCCATTGGATAGCCCAGATTAGTAATGGTTAGAAAGGGCCAGGACAAAGGAAGAAGTGGACTTCGAAAAGACTGAGACCAGAGGCTGCCCACAGAGAGAGGGAGGAACTGTCTGTGGAGGCACACAGCTCGCTGGAGACTCAGCCACTCACAGTCACTGTGGCAGACTCCTGGGCAGTGTGTAGTCTCCACCCACTCCCTCCTACTGATCAACCTAGGTAGAAAGAAACTCATTGTCAAGGGACTGAGCAGAGGTGTCTATATAGACACACACACACACACACACACACACATACACACACACAGAGTTTCCCATACATTATAGGATAGAGAAAGGGCAAGACTGATTCTTAGGGCAAAGAGGTCAAGGCATAGGCAAGTGACTGCCTATGTGATACCCACATAGAAATAAGACTAGAGAGGAAAGAGCTAAGTTGGTCGGGTGGACTAGTGAATAGATCTGGAAACATCCAGAGCCTGTGCTACACTTGAGATAATGAGCTTTGGGAGCTGGAGTAATGGGGCGAAAAGGACCAGGTGCCCCCCTTCCCTTTGAGGTTTGTCACTTCAGAACACCCAGATCTGTGTCTCTAAATCTATGCTAATTCATGCATTCGTCTTACCAACAGCTGTCTTCACATTCTAGCCAAAGACAGTAAGCAGTAAGGCCACGCATCTTTCTCGGTGACTCCCATTTGGGTTGTATGAAGTCATTCTAGCTTTGAGTGAAGTCTAGCTTTCTCTCTCAAGGTAGAAAAACCTGGGCTGAGTTAGTGGAGAATGGAGTCCAGCAGGGTTTTAGGCAGCCCACTGTTGAATCACGCCTGAAACTGGCTTTTGACGGATGGCAATGTTCTTGAAAGGAGTTGAGTGTAGCTGCCTGGTATCATGTTTTCAGAGTTGTGCACTGGAAAAACGATGTCTGTATAGAACAATGGCTACTCCACTCCTCTGCTGAAATGCCTGCCCCTTGGATCCCAGTGCTCTTTAGACTCTTTGTAAAACCCAGAAGGCTTTGTTGGTATGACACACGCTAAGCAGGATGCTACTGAAGCACACCAAACAGGAGAGATGGCTGAGGCGAAGTTGACCCCTCAGGACTTTCTCAGTAGGAGTACACTGTCCGAAGGATATATACTCTAAAGTATAGAAGGTTCTAGAAGGGAAGAGATGGAGAGAGAATTGTCTGGAAGCCACTGCTCAGAGGGTCCTGCTCACTGATTCTGTAGATGGAAGTGGGAAGGCAGAAGCAGCGGTCCTTCACAGTATTTCCTATCTCGAACTTGGATTTTTTTTTATAAGTTGGAAGGCTGTGACAACAGAGAGACCAGGAAGCTGAGAGTAAATCAGGACCTTCTATTTCTTAGGTGTACACCTCTCAACAAATTCCTAGATTTTCTAGTGACCAGTTGACACAACACACAGATAGAATAAGAGAAGATGTGCCATTACAGTAGCACTGTGTCATAAACTAGGTAGAACTGGTAGGAGATGGAGGAACGCAGCTGAGTGTGAGCTCTACATCCTAGCTAGCTGGGCTTCAATTTGTATCCCTCAGTTACCAGCCGTGCCATCTCTGACTTCCCTTTGCCTCAGCGTGTCCACCTGTGAGGCATAGATAATGGCTGTGGCACCTGCCTTGCAGAGTTTTTTTTTTTTTTGAGTTTTAAATAAATATTTCATATTAGACATTTACAACCGTGCCTGGTGCAGAGTAAGTGCTCAGTAAACAGTGGTCATCATGATTATTGTGAGCCGTTATGTACACTCTCATCAGGGCTTGAAGCTGTGAGCATGAGTGACTCCTGCCTCGGTTGCTAGGGTGCTTGCAGTCGGCTAGGGGGAGTGTAGAGAGCCCTGGGCTGTGGCATCCCTAGTCAGCTTTACCGATAACACGGGATGATGTCCCACAAACAGCTCTCGGAGTTGTGGCATCCACGTGAGCTGCCAGAGCAAAGCACCAGAGGCAGGGTGGTGGCCTAAGCAATAGGAGCAACTGTGTTTACAACCTGTGCAGGCTGCAGAGTCCCAGATCAAGATGAAAACTGTCCCTGCATTGTAGATTGCATCCTACCATGGCCCGTGCTTGTCGGCAAGGGAAGAGGAGGCAGGGAGAGAGGGAGAAGGGGAGAAAGCCATATGAAAGCTGGGATGTTAGCCCATTAGTCTGGGGAGAAGAGACATAATCAGTCCTTCATGGCAAGCACATTAGTTAGATTTGTTGTTGTTGTTGTTGTTGTTGTTGTTGTGATAAAACTTCATCATCAAAAGTAACTTATGGAAGAGTTTATTTTGGTTTACGCTCGCAGAGGCATAAGAATCAGTCATGGCGGAGAGGCATAGTGGCATGCCATCAGGAGCAGGAAACAGACATCGCAGGTCCTCTGCAAGCAGAAGGCAGAGAGAACAAACTGGAAGTAGGGTGGGGTTGTACAAGAGCAAAAGCCTACCATTGATGCCACACGTACCCATCCCCCCAGGAAAGAGGCACTCCTAAACTTACCCAAAACAGGGCCTCCAACTAGGGACCAGTGTCTCAAATACCAGACAGAGTTCTTGGAAGCCAGTTTTCAAGCACACCACAGCAGGGATGACAAACAAGTATCAATAACAAATATCGAGCACCCCACTGGGCTAGACACCAAGAATTGTTATCTCCAAATTGTCCCAAAGTACTATAACAGTGGGTGTCCTTGAGACCCAGTGGGATGCTAAGGAAGAGAGGCATTAAATCGCAGAGTACAGTCAGAAGAAGCAGAGCTAAGTTGTCTCTCTCACCCACCTCTTTGACCCTAAAGTTAGGGTGACCTAGTTTATCCTCCAAACTGGTCCACTTCCAAAATAAAAGACGAGAAGTGTCGCTGTTAACAATTATATCAAGACAACAGGCATAAACAAGGTCTGCCTTGAAAAAAACAAGGTCTGGGGCTGCCCTACCCCAAACTGGTTTATTTTCCTGCTGGACCACATGGCCTCTAAAATGAGAATGTCTGAGACCCCAAAGCCGGAGGATCCTGGCCATCTTGCTCCTGCTGCTTTTTGTGGGTGGCACTTCCTGTGCAGAAGGAAGGACAGTAGCTCTTCCATGCACAGGTGTCGTGTGCGCCTGCTCCTTCTGTGGCATTCATCAAATGACTAGAAGATCTGTGCGTGGGGTATCTGTTAACTGCTGCTGCCGCCACTGTGAATCCGTCATTATTCCTCTAATACAGATCATTAACATTCACAGAATCTTAACTACAGCATCTTAACGAGCAAAGCCGTAATATACAGCTTCCTCATAAATATCCATCGGTGCTGACGCGCCTTCTCTCTCCATACAGTAATTCTGCTGCTCTGGATAAATCATCCTGTTATGCTTCTTTCTTTCCCCCTAACTGCCGTTATTAGTGGTTACAGAAGAGTAATGAACAAACTCTCGTCAAAGAAGAAAGAACAAGAGCTAAATGAAGGATCTTGAGGCCGGAGAGGATATATGTCAGAGGCAGGCCCAACTGGAGGACGCACAGAGCTCATCTTCTGTAGCAGCTCTGAAAGGAAACAAGAAGCCAGCGCTTGCTGGAGTCCTTGTGGGGTCAGGGCTGCGCTCAGCACTCCACCGTTCCCTCCTTCTGTGATTCCGAAGACTGCGTGGCAGGGCTATGCAGTGTTCAAACCAACACTTCCTGCCCTGACTCCATAGATATGATATAGCATGTGTGTGTTTCTCAGAGACCTCCAAAGCCCCCACAAGGGACTCTAATCCTCCATGCGTTTATGCAGCTTAATTAACATGGCAACTATTTTGTCTGTGGTATACATAAAAAGACTGAGATGAAGATGCCAACAGTAGTGGGTAACAGTCTCTAGAAGGTCTCCTATGATGGATGCACATGCTCACTTTTTGTGATGCATTATCCACTTCTGCTTATACTTCTGTGAGCTCCCCATCACGTTCTCTCCTGTGAGTCAGCATTGTTGGGATCCTTAGCTCTAGGATGAGTCCTCTTTCCCACCTTGCTTACTGGCAGCCCACAGTTTGGGGTCTCTCCCAACTTCTCCTGTACTATCCAGTCTCTCTGACTTGTCCCTTTGGCTACTTCCATGTTGTTCTTTGAACCTTCACCAGGGGTCCTGTCCCTCTTCCTTGAGCATCTCTGGGGAACTGACATATCAGTTGCATGTCTTGCACAGCAGTTCCATTTCTGCCTCTGAAAATGAGAGTGGTAATGGTGTTTGCATCAGTTGTGATGATTAAATTAGTTACTACATGAAAGCACTTAGAATAGTGTCTGCTGCACAGAGTGGAATTCTAAGTATCAAATGGAAGTACCATTGTCCTGCCCAGCCTTCTGCCAGGCCAAGAAGACACAAGGCTGTAATGTTACTGCTTGGCCCATTCGTTCCTCTGTAGTCTACATTGAATAGTTTGTGTGATTCATTTGAGTGGTGTGTGTGTGTGTACTTGACAAAACCAGAAATAACAGTGCCAACTAACTGTGGCCCTACCTAACATATGTATGTTACTGCTTTAACTTAAGGGGTCTCACAGAACACATGCTGCAACATTTAGGGAAACATGCCCATGTAGGATCAGTTATACCATCTGTATCTGCTAGCTATGCAGTCCTCCAAGGTAACCCAGGACAGAGAACAAGCAGGAAAGGAAATAAACAGGCCAGGTTTCAGAATGACAAATCCACTGTCCTTGCAGGAGTGGGTAGGATCCTTTTTGTTATAACAGTGCAAGTGTCTACAGCATTGGACGTCACCTCCTGAAATCATTCTTGAGGCACTTATCCATCTGCCCATCAAGCATTTATTGTTCATCTATTCCACAGAGACTGTTGAATGTCTCCTGTGTGCCAGGCACTGTGGTAAAGACAGGAGACTTACAAGTCAGCCCATGTTCCTTCTTAAAACCAGGTCTCCTTCCATGGTAAGACCACCAACAGATAGGTAAACAAACACAGTGGTACAGAGAAGGTCTCTCCCAAAGATAACAGCTATGCCAGGATCTGAATTAGGACAAGAAATCAGCCAGAGACAGATTGTGCCTGAATAAGGATGGGTAAGAAAAAGACCTGAGACTGAAAATAACTGTTGGATGGAGAGGGGTGAGAGGAAAGACAGGATCGTGATGTGTAACATAGCAGGACAGAGAATATGGTGGAGGAGTTCAGAAATTGTGACCACCTGTGTCTGCACAGTCCCTGGGTTTGAGGAAGGGTTGGGAGTTACATCAAGTGTGATAGAAGCTCATAGGATGCAGTCTCCATTCGCTTGCTGATTGTGCGTGGTGAATATAAGAGGTGAGAGTGGAGACCACAGCTCAGGCCAAAGGAAGGCTGTACACAGACAGAGGCAGGCAGACCAGAATAGGGTCTAGACAGAGGATCAACACTTCCTCGTGAATGGAAATGGAGGGTGATGCTATAGCAGGCATGTGCAATGTCCCCAAGGGGCCTGTGTTTCCCCAGAGTGGTGACCTTGGGAGGTGGTGGTGCCCACCAGGGTGTCTTAGGAGCACTGGAAGTGTTCCCCCAAAGGGAACTGTGGAACTGCACACTCCTCTCCATTCTTACCATTTTCATCCTGGCCATGACGGGGGTGGTTTATCTCTGTCACACAATTTGTCTACAGTGGGCCATTTGGGACCAAGAAATCATAGACAGGAACCTCAAAGCTTGTGCATCAAAATGAACCTTGTATTTATCTAGATAGTTTTCGTGAGATAATGTCTCAGTTTGTAGCTCAGCTGACACTATGTTTGTAACCCTCTCGTCATGCTAGCTCGGGTCACAGGCACGTGCCATGATGCCCATCTCTGCCCTTTCTAAGTTGCTCTTTCTCAAACTCTCGTTACCATAGCAGCAGGAACTAACTCATACATACCTTTATACCTGCAGATTTGGGTTCTAGACATGTATTGGCAACTGTGTAGAAACCAGAAGATGAGCAAAAAACAAGCTTGGGCAATGCTCTGGATGGCTTGATGTCAACTTCACACAAGCTAAAGTCATCTGAGAGGAGGGAGCCTCGATTAAGAAAATGCTTCCATGAGACTGTGTTGTAGGCAGGCCTGTAAGGCACTTTCTTAATTAGTGGTTGATGTGGGAGGGCACAGCCCATTGGGGGTGGTGCCATCCGTGGACTAGTGGTCCCGGGTTCTATAAGAAAGTAGGCTAGTCAAGCCGCAAGGAGCAATACTCTTCCTGGCTTCTGCCTCATCTCCTGCCTTCCTGCTCTGTATGAGTTCCTGTCCTGATTTGTCCCCAACTTGCTTTTGGTTGTGATGCTACAACAACACAGCGGTGGTAACACCATTGCTAAGACAGGACGGTGATATTCAACATGACCTCAGGAGATGAGCATCTCCCTAATGTTGCCACCAAGAAGTCAGAGGATGAATGAGCAGACTCTGTTCTGAGAATGACAGAAAGCTTTCTTTGGCTAATCCCAGTTGCTGGTGCTGGCTTCCGTTCTATGAATGGCATCATGACTGGAAATGGCACATTCTCTGTAAAAATGCTCAATATGGTTCCCTTGATGTGACACTCCCCTTCCAGCGGCTGGAGTTAGTCATCTTCAGTTTTCCCTAACCTCACTTGCTCTATCTAGCTCGGGGGGGGGGGGGGGGGGGACAGTTCAAGGGCCTCTTGGTGCCTGGCTAGTAGTAGACACCCAAGGCATTTTGGAGGTCACCAGATTCATACTGTGAAAAGCAAAATCCAAGAGGGAAGACCAAATAGTAAAATGAATTCCCATGTCTGTAAGCTGCCGTCCTGTGGAGAAGGAGGGGAACCATGTTGCACGGAATGGCTGTCAGCGCAGCAGGCAAAGGCTGCTGGCTATTTTTTCCTTTGCTGTGACATCTCTCCGTTTGTGCTTGCCTCTGATTTGCTCGGATTCTGCCTCTGCCACTCGGCATGGTCTCAACTTCATCCAATATTTCTTGTTACCATTTGGGGACCATCTGGACCTCAGCAGTAGTCTCCCCAAGAAGACACAGCATCAAGGAAAGTGACGGACTCTGTTGTGTGTCCTGCCCTCTTCCTGAAATGTGGGCCGAGAGCCTGTCAGCCTGCTGACAGGAGCCAATTTCACATTCCTGTGACTCTGATTCGCTCCCTTTGCAGGGGCCTGAAGCCATGCCAAATCTTGTTAGGAGGTTTTTGAAAACTCCTTGAGTTTTGGCTAATGTGGACATAGGATAATAGAATTTTAAAAGGAGAAGAGAGAAAGGAAAAAGGAGTTAGAAAGAGTTGATTTCAAGCTTTTGGGGACCGTTCGCCTTTGGTTTCTAGTCCTCTGAGCTCCTTGGACCCGTTCAAACCCGTTTGTTCTGTCTAAAGCCCTTAAAAGCAGCAGAGGCATCCCCCAGCCTGTTCTCCAGCCACAGGAGGGGTCACATAAGTCCTCCTGTTGATGTGAGATCTTCTGGCTCCTAGGTGATGTCACTGATTATAGGTTCCAGACGTCTGCACAGCCCTTCCCAGAACTCCTCAACAACTGCATAGCCTCGGCTTTCTCAGCATTTCCACCGAGGTCCGTCACCACTCTCTCTTGCCATCACCACTGAAATAGCTGCATCACCCTAGTGTCTTTTATGGTCACAACATCACCACTCACCGGTCCCTAATGTACCATGGCTCGAAGTCTTCACTGCATCCAGCTTCACCCACCCGTGGAGACTGAGCTAGATGCTGTGTTTTATGGTACAGGTAGAGGGAGGAAAGTAGTCCTATGTGCTCAAACATGTCATGCCTTTTCACGGGCACAATGCTCTGGGCTGTGCATTGTCTCATTCATAACCACGGCTCTGTGTGGATTTCCTGGTTTCTCTTGTTTCTCTGTATGGTAGAAAGGCAAGACCATGTCCATAGATGGATCATAGATGCTTAGTACCACTGTCTCCACAGCCCCTTCCCTTTGTCGCTGAAAATCTGCTGTTTGTACCTAACCACAGAATCATTAGCAGCCTGGAAATGGTTCCATGAACCTTAGCCCCGTGTATATTTCAAGACTGGATATGTTTGAGAAAATTTAGACGTGAAAACCGAGAGTCTTTCTTTGCCACACCCAAAAGGAAACTCCATTTTGCCAAATTCTGGCAGTTAGACAAAAGCTAAAATTCCTTAGGAACTTGTGAAGCAGGGTCCCCTCCTCCGAAGGGGTCATTTCCCTTATCACCCGCAGAATGGACAAATTTCTGTCTGTGGTGCCTAGTAGCACACCAAAGTGCATGCTGACTTCCATTTCCCTCAGTATCATGGGTACTCTTCTTTGTTCTCTCTCTCTCTCTCTCTCTCTCTCTCTCTCTCTCTCTCTCTCTCTCTCCCCCTTGGGACTCTTTCAGATGCTTCTGGCTGCTCTCTCCAATTGTTTTCTATAATAAAAACCTTCCCCTTAACCATACCATAGAGCTATCGTGTTCTCAGTCCTATACTCTCTAAATTCCAAAATAGGTGTCAAAGGTGGGAAGAAGAATGGAGAAGGGAAAGGGTGTGGTGGGGCAGAGCCAGAACAGTCCACTTTGGTAACTGTTCGAAACTGGGGGAAAGGTCACAGGCAGGAGCCTGCAGTGTCTGTCTCTGAAAGGCTGCCTCTTCTGCAGCTGACCTTGTTCCCTGGACCAGCCCTTCCCAGGTGCTCCCACGCCTGACACCTGCTCACCCTCATCTTTTTTGTCACCTGTGCTTTGCTACAGTTAAGTTCTGGAAGTGACTGATGTTAGAAAGAGGAAAGATAGATTTCAGTCACAGTTTTTGGAGGCGTGTGCTGAGTGGCCAGTGGGCCCCAGGAAGGGAATATCAGAACAAGTACTAACCCTGAGCAGAAGCAGAGAGAACGCTGGTTGAGGCTCACTCCTTTCAATACTTCTGTTGAGGACTCAAAGGAGCTGGCACTCTGAAATTATGCCCCACAGGCTGCTGTCTGCCATGCAGCCACTTCACTACTTTCTCCCTGCCAACCCATCCTGCAGGTACCCACCATCAGCCCTGTTTCCTCCCTGGGGGGTTGAGGGGAGTCTGGTTCCAGGGCCAAATGAGCTTACCAGGAGCTTACCTGAGGGTGTGGTCAGGCAGTGGACAGCACTTTTGTACTGATGCTGCTGTTCCTGTATCTCATTCCAGTTCCCCATCTCCTAAATCCACCCTATTCTAACGGCCCTGTGCTTTTACGTGCTAGCACATCAGGTTTTCTTCACTAGAGGGGAAAGTGAGGAAATAGAGTGCGGAGTCAGAGACTTTGCCAGGGCTGCCCCTGCTCCTTCATGTTACCCTCTGAAGACAGCTCAGTGCTTGTGAGCTCTGTCTCCGTCATCCTTTTTCACAGCACACTCAAGCCAGGCATGGTGGTACACACCTGTCACCCCAGCACTCAGGTCTTGGAGGCAAGGACAGGAGGTTTACCACAAGACTCGTTCTACACCATTCCTGACCACAACATAGGACTTTTGACCCTGCGTCAAAAGTCTCCAAAGCAACAACAGCAGCCAAGTACATCTTCAAGGAAGTAAGGTGTAAACGTTTCATGGTCTGAGGGGCTGAACACACAGCCTACCATACGCTCTTTGAGGGAGGTCACCATCTTCATTACTGCATTCAAGCGTGTCCTATCGAGCTTCCAGAAATTCCTCAGGACCGTCCTGAAACAATAGCCAGAGGAAGAAGAGATTTGGCTGCAAAAGGATGCCCAGCTTGGGGTACTTAGAACCGGTTTTCAATCATTCCAAAGCTGAGTCCTCACACCAGCTCCAGACCCTCCGTTAAACCATAGCACTGTGTCTGGCAGGAGTCAAGCTCACATCTTGTAAGGCCTGGCACACGTGGGGCAGTAAGTGGAGCTCAGTTTCATTTGACTGTCGACGAGGCCTCATGAATTTCCGCTTGAGACATCAATCTTAGCTTGCTTCGTGAATTTCCATTTGAAACTTCCCATTAAAAGACTCACACGTCTCTGGATCTGGCTTAGCCCAGACAAGGAGAAAACTTCGATCCAGAAGGTGGATGCTGTCACTGCAAACTGAACTCGGTGATTTCGTGGTACTCTCTAGTCATAACAAGGAACTAGATTCCCCCAAAGAAAATTTCCAGTCAGTGCAAGTGTGGGAGAGTCTTCAGTTGAACAGAAGAAACTGCACAAGGAAGGAGATGCCTAGTGTTCAGAAAGGGGCCGGCACTGGATGCGTGGCTGATGGTGGTTTACTTTCTCATGCATTTTCTGTCTAGTTGTGCTGGCTCCCGCAGTTGTAGCCTGCGGCTATTTAAGGTGAAACTCATCTAAAGTAAGTTTTACAATTCAGTCCCATTAAGCATCTCCATGGTACCCAGCATACACCTCCTACCAGCTCGGACTGGAGAGAGACACGACTCTCCACCATCATAGAACGTTCTACCAGACAGTGCTGCTCTGGGGAGGAATCGCATGCCAACACAGTGGCTCAGCATCCTCCCCCAGCTGCCCCCACCCAAGTTCACTTCCCAAGCCAAGCTTTTCTTGACTGTCTCCTAAGAAGTACAAAGTGGCCCGTCTCCTCGTTGCTAAAAGTGGTGCAGAGCATAAGCTGCTAGATATCCCTGTGAGAATTAGTCTTAATTAGCATGTGCCCTGCTTGTTAAATCATGCACTTGGGAAAGTAGCATGCATTCGGGTGCTGGCAATCACTAGGTAGCCTTAATACTACCCACCTGTGTGTAGTTACTTACAAATCACTTAAGTTAATCCATTCCTCCTGGGCCATCTAAATGGATAATCGAATTGATTCTTTTGCAGCCTTGGCCCAGGTCCTAGCTTAGATCTAAAAGCCTTGTCCCCTCCCATATGCACATTCCTGTCCGCCTCAGATGACAAGGACTACACCTCACAGCCCTGCTGAGAGCATGGTCGGTGTATTAGTCATCCTTGTGTCTCCAGCACCTGTCTAGGTCCTAGCAGGTGGGAAATCCACCCGAGATGTTTGTTGAAGGCCTTAATTAATCCATTACCTAATCAATCAGGATGCCTTCGGTTCTCCCAGTAGGATGCTCACTGATTATTCCTGAAGAGAATCCATTCCCCAGCACAGCAATTTGAAAAGCCAGCTGCACATCAGAGTCACTGAGGACCTGTGGGAACCTGGCAAAACCACCACCCGCCACTCTGCCTCCAGCACAATCCCGTAGCAGAGGCTGGGGCTCAGGTCTCAGGGTTTCGTGAATGCCTCTCCCACGGGATTGTGTTATGCAGCCCAAGATTACATTGTAAACCATGGCAAGTTCCTGACTTGTCAGCCATAAATATGATTTCCTCCTATCGGATGTTTGTACCACACAGCCTATCTCATCCACTGTCATTTTTACTGCACGAGGGTCATCACTCTGGTCTCCCCCCAGTTCCCAGTATAGAGCCGTCATTCCTCTGCTATGGGAAAGAAAACCCCTCATGGGAACTTTATTTCAGTGTCTTCTTCGAGAGTGAGGGAGAGTGGAGTCCCTGAAATCGCTTCTCAGAATGCTGAGATCCTGGTACGGTTGACCCTGTTGAGATTTTTAAGAGAAAAATACAAAGCAAATAAGAAGAAAAGTCGAAAATTGGCGATAATTGGCAAGCCAAGCCAAGAGTCCTGAGTTAGGTGTGGGTCAAGGAAGTGCTAGGTGGGAGCCAAGGGATGGATTCCAGGCCCTAGACATGACTCTCAGTTGGGAAATGGGGCATTTGGATAGAAATACCTCTCTACTGGCCAGACGTGGTGAACCATCACCTAAGCTCACACCAGACAGGAGGAAGGAACCTGGAGCATTGACAAAGCCAAAGTCCAAAGCCAGCAGCAGGCCAAAGGTACCAGAGATATCACCAGGAAGAAAATGGTCTGGCAAAACTGCCTAGGAACAAGACAGGGGCTTGGGGGGAAGGAAATGGAGTCAAGAATAGACCAAAGGCTCCTTATTCTAGTTCCCAACATCATGGAACAGCCGATTCCTCAGATTAAAGAACACATGTGACTATGTTGTTAAAGTGAGCCAAGAGATAGGAGAAGGTACGAAATAATGGTTGTGATTTCTCGAGCATCTATCTACATTGTGCCTAATACCAAACAAAGCTCTGCACACTTTCTGGTAAGACTCGGAGAATGACTTGACACTGCTACTTAGAAGTAGAGAAAAGTGAGTCTCCTTGAGTTTCAGAGCCATGGGACCAGGAAGTGGCATGGCCAGTGTAACTCCTAGGACACATACTTGTCCAGACTCCTAGACTGAACTTCCTCTGGACACACAGAAGTCACTCGTCACACCTCACCTCTGCAGCTCCCCAGAGGCCATGTCTTCTGTCACCAGGAAGGTGACAGGCACCCGCCGATGCTAGAGGTCCCCCCACATTTTCATTACGTGGCACATGGGGAGGCTTTTATGAGACTCCACCACGGGCTGTTTTTCAAATTTATTTAATTCATCCATCATGTTCTGAAGCCATTTGCTTTTTTATATTGGACAGATGTAATGAGATTTTGGACACTAAAAAATGTTTTTATTAAAAGTTATGACCCAGAGCTAGTTGGTAGGGGCCTAGCCATAAATCCCCAGGAGTATGTGAATTTATAAGGGATGTAGCGACATAACCTTAACCTTCTGGGCCACACCATAGATTACATGGTCTCCTGGATGATTGCCATCTCCCCACAGCCCCACACACCTGTAGCTAAATAACAATAGTAGTAATTATGAGTGCCAATAGAAGTGGACTTACTATTTCTGTAGTTATTGCACATGGTTACTTTTCATCTTGTCGCCACAGAGGAGTCCTGGTGAGCTAGACACTGGTGGAGACAGGTTACTACTGATGTTTGTTCTAAATGACAGTGGTCCTGGGCACGTTGGTTCTCCCACCTCACTGGAGGAAGTAGCAGTCACAATTTCTGTGGACAGAGAGAAGGCGATTTTAGCAGATGAAATAGTATTTTACAACTTGACCAAGCCCTGTTCAAAATGAGGAAGTCTTGTCATCTCTCTGTTCATGCGCAGTGACTCGATTTGAATGCCGGTAGGCACAGATGCTATTAGCATTGAGCTACTTGGAGATTATCCAAAGAATAATTAGCTTGTATGTATAGGACCAAAACAAGGTTATTAAAATATGCACGTGTGGTAGATATTATACATTTCCCATAATACATGATATATACAATAGAGTTATAAGCTAAGAGAACAGTTGGTTTTGGCCAGCTGCCAGCCACTTGTTAAAACATGGACTCATTCATGTCTGTTGGGCCATGCCTATGGATTAGACCCCGGGGAGCTGCTGGGCATCTGGGGAATAAGCTGCACACGTGAAAGAACTTTGTGTACAGCAGCTAGGCGCAGCCGAGGCACTGAGGACTCGAAGAAGGAGAAGTTTCACAGTAGCGGTGGCAGTTACCTGGGCTTAGGGAGGTAGGGGACACTGGGCTTACGGGGATAAGAAGAGGTGGCTGAGCAAAGAGAAGGGGTAGCACAAAAGACGGGCACAGCTGGCTGATGATGAGAGAGAGAGTGTGTGTGCGTGTACAAATATGAAAATTTAATAGTGGACCCCGTTATTTTGTATACCGTATATAACCAAAAGAATCAGCACTAAAAACAAGGGAGTCTGGCAATTACAGGATGGCGTGTCTTCATTTTCAAAGAAGACTGTTTCATGTAGACACGTCGGCTCTCACCTCTGTGCCTAGCTGAGTGGGGTGTCTAGTCGCAGGGAGGTGGACTTTAGACTTGCAGACGCGCTGCTGATGCTGTGTCTCCTAATCAGACCCATGCTTTATCATCTGCTTACACTGGAAACCCATCCCTGGCTTCTCACCATACATCAGAATCAGCCGCCGCCCACTGAGACCACGGGAGTGTAAACCATGGCTGCCGTCATCATTAAACTCATAAATCCATGTCATTTGTGTGTCATTCACTCCCTCCTCATTCATCATCCCTTGCACTTGCAGAATAGCCAGCCGCTGGAGGATTTCGACGCGCGCTTTGCCGCAGCCACGCCGGTAAGAACGCGAGGGCCTTGTCTGTTTAACTGTTTCATGTTGTCAGACCATCACTCATTCATTGCTCATCCATCATGCCTTGTGGTTGCAGAACGGGAACCTGTCAATGGACTTTGATGAGCTTCTCGAGGCAACCAAGGTGAGTCCGCCAGGGTCCTGTTAAATTAGAGTTCTTCTGCTTATCCTCATGTGTCCCGTTGTGTCCTCATCCACCTGCATAGATGGTGATTGTCCTACTCTCTGCTGCTCCAGTAGGTGCCCATTGCAATGTTCACAGGGCAACTGAAGGTGCTGTAAGATTTAGTTGGAAGAGTGTATGTACAAACAGGGTGTGTGTGTGTGGGGGTGTGGGGGTGTATGGTAGGTGTGGGTGTGTATATGAGGTGTGTGTGTTTATGTGTATGTGTGTGTGGGGGTGTATAGGGGTGTGAGTGTTTGTATGTGGGTGTGTAAGATACGGGGTATTGAAAAGGAAATAGCACCCCTTAATTTCATTCAATGAGTATTTTAGAGGTCTCCTAATACATCCCAGATATGCTGGTGGGGAAAATACAACACAATCTTTGTGTCCTGAGAGGAAGATGAGAAGGCAGTGGGGAATGGCATGACTGACTGGAAAGAGCCCATGCAGAGGCCTGAAGATGGGCTGCCTTTCAGAGCCTCTGGACTCTGTCCCCCTTAGCACTGCATGGCCTGACTGTGTAGGTCTAGCTTCCATAAGGCTTCCAGCTACTGAACATAGGAGCAAGAGCATGATGTCCTCAGGGCTCTGTCCCTGCTCTTGGCACAGTAGCCAATGCATGGTAAGAATTCCTACACATATCCTGAAGGATTCTGGGATCTCCTGTTTCCCAAACATAGGGAGTAAGTGTGTGACAGAATGTGTTGTAAAGGTCAGCTAGTGGCATCTCATCCCTTAACTGTGTCACCTTGACACAGTCACGTTAAAAGAAGGGATAGGGCACTAATCGTGAAGCAGCTGTATAGTGTTACATATGCTTAGCAAACTATCACTTATTTAAATCAAAGTGGCTGAGCCAGGGAAATATCAAGGGGCTGGACCCCAACCTTTCAATACCTTCATTTCTCCAACACTGGCTTAGCAGGTCAGCTTCAGTCCACCTTCTGCTGCAAAGTACCCAGTATCTTCTAAAAGAAACATCTGCCACCTAGAGCTACATCTCTACCAGAAGACCTTTGGGATGCTAGTGTTGGTAGGCAATCCTCTAGCATGAGCAGACATCTCTAGCTGTAGCTGCAAATGCCCTCTTCCCCTGGGTGTGCACCTAGCAGGTCTCTTGGGAACCACTGCTTCTAGTTGGAATATGTCATAGAGCTCACTACCACAGGGACCGGTGAATCAGCAGACAGACTTTGAAAGGGTGTGGTTACTCGGCAGGTCCATGTATCCAATCCATTTGTCCCTGTCACTTACCTCAGCCTCAGTTAAGGCATCTGTAAAGTGCTGACTGTGACCATGGAGCTGACTTTCCTAGGCTCAGGCAGTGTCAAACATGATGATAATGTATGGGAATGCTTATTGTAAGCTGTAAAGTGTTTTACAAATGTGAACTCTTAGCTTTATTCTCTTGAGGCCTTTACCATGACGGATGAGGACAGTATTTTCAGATATTTTCAGATGGAACATGGTTTATTAGGTTACAAATAATCTGCTGGGGTTCACGTGGGGGAGGGAGGTAAAAATAGATACTATTCCTGATTCTCCATCATACATGGTTATTCAGATTATTTTTAATTTTATGGCCCAAGAACCCCCTTTTTCTATAAAATTTAATTAACTCAGGGTTCTATTTAAACAGCAAATCCAATGAAACGAAATAACAGCCTATGTTTTATGCCTCCCCATGTTTTTCTCGTTTAATCCTTGAGTGAAAATCATTTGGCAAGAGGAAGGGCTATATCTCAAGAAAGGAGGTTATTTTAAAAGTTGTGCTTAAGGAGAAAATTAGCCAATAAATTATCTTTACGATGTTAGTAAAAGTCTGCCACGAGTCCAACACATTTGAGATGTAAATTGTGTGACTTAATTATTAACTTCATTTTAATATTTTCCCAACGCTGAAAATAGTCCTGAGCCATTTTATAAGCATGGAGATCCGGACTCCAGGAAGCCCAGAAGCTTCCACTGAATTCATTAGGCAGAGTCGGTCTTTTATGCAGCAAGAGAGGGACCAAAAGGTAGTCTTCACCCTGTCAGGTGAGGTGTTATCAGCATGCCAAAGAAGACTTGCACAGGAAGACTAGCAGAGTCCAGATTCAGATTCAGAAGCACATGCTGCACACCAGCTGCCCTGTGCACATCAGCTGCTGGGCCATCACTGTGTGAGACGGAAGGTGTTAGGGGAACCAGTGGAGAAGATTGAAATGTACGCAAATGCCTGGGCCAGCCTCAGCCAGTCCCCTTGTCATGTCCTCCCCCAGGAGAGGTGCATGCTGATAGCACCAAACAGTTTCTGCCCTCCTCAGTGCACTCCCTGGCTCTTACGCTTCCATATTGTCTTCCACGGCTTTGTCACCAGGCCAACTGTACCTCTCCTATTGGCTTTGGGAGACAGGCTGGTTCCGTTGGAAAACTCTGACCACATTCTCCCCCTCGCTGAATGGGCTCCAGTTCCCCCATCAGAGACCTTGGCCACCCTTTCTGTCCTGTTACCTGGAAGGGGGTCTGCATCTGTGCCCTACCATCCCCCAACAGACCATCTACGCCCTGCAGTTAGGACTTGGCAGTTCTTTCTATGCCCCTAGCATCAAGTACAGCGCCCAGCATCTTAGGCTTCTTCAAGATTTGCAGGGAGAACCTTGTATACTTCAGAAGAAACAGAACACTTGCTGTGTGCCAGGCACTGTTGTTCAACCTGAGAGCCCAGGGGGGAGGATGAGAAGTGGCACTCACACAGCCGAGCTTCACTCGTGTCCAGGAAAAGAGTCTTCTGTGCCATTCAGCCAAGCGTAGCCAAGTGGGAGAACAAACAAGCTCTAGTGTGAGCATCCCTTGTTGGAAAGGCTTGAGACCAAACGCAGTTTGGATTTTGAAGTTGGGACATATGCAGGATCGCACACCTTGGAGATGGAACCACAGTCTAAACACGAACTTTTTTTTCTGTTTTGTATATACTGATGCTCGTAATGTCATACTCTCTCTGTGTATGTGTGTGTATTAATGTGCTAGCATTTTTTTTTTACCATGGCCCTTATTGAGAGTCAGGTATAGAATATTCCATTTCTGGCACCATATCACCACTCAGAAGGCCTGGGATTGGGAATATTTGAGGTTTAGAGCTTTTAGGCTAAGGGAATCTCTTAACAGATGAACTCCATCACCCAGCTTGGTTAGTGAAGCTTGGGAGGTGCTTCAGAGGTTGAAAGAGGTAGAATCAATATATATATATATATATATATATATATATATATATATATATATATATATATATATAAGTGGGACCTTCTTCTGAACTCGAAGCTGGCTCACTCATGAGAAGGATGAGTCACTTCTTTTTTGGCATGAATCCTATAACCAAGTGGAAGCTGAATGTCTGCGTGGGGACCGGAGTAGCAGTGCAGCCAGGCTCTTCTCCTGCCTTCTGCTGACTGGTTTTGCTGTTGCCTGCCCTGGGAGCCCTCACTTAAGATGAGAAGATGAGTGGGAAGTAGGTTTTGCTCAGTGGCCAAGCTTCACTCAAAGCGTGTGGTTTTATACGCTTTGCATAATTAAGTCAGGACTTTTGGTCCCTGGCCAAAGAAACCCCATGGGCCCTGAAGCTAAAGTGTATGCAGATTAATTTCTAAGTGTATTGTAAAAGGGTTCTTCTGCTCTTCTGGTCAGGCTTTTTCACACCCCCTGTCTGATGGGTGGGAAGATGGATGGAGCCATGTCGGTAGGCATGGAGTTCTTGGGGAGTGACTGATAGTGTGTATACTGGGCTGGTTTTGATGCCCTTCCTGGTATTAAATGAAATGTTTTCTTTTCATTCAACCACATTTTTTATCGCAAAGACAGACTTGGGCAGGGGGATACATATTTGACCGCGTGCTCTCTATATAGAAATCACAAAGCCTGACCTGGATGACATTGATGTCACCTCTGTGGGAATCTGTTTCTTCACAAAACAGTGTGACTAAAGGATCCTGCCTCCCAGGGCTAGTGCTGTTGGGAGCGTTAACTGAGAAAGGACCACCTAGTGGTGTCTTGCCATTCTTACAGGTGGGTGGCTTTGGGATGGGTGGTTCCACTCTTGAAAGAAGCAGTTTGTAGGACTGCATTTCCGTCTATGGCCTTGGAGCCAGGAAGTATAGTAGGGAGTGACTAGTCTTATGGTGTCCCTGGTGGTAACGGGGGGGGGGGGGAAGAGGTGATTATTCTCACAATATAACATATTAAAGCAAGTCCTGCAATATTGGACCTCATGCTTACATGATTCCTTTTGTGTCTTTCTAGGCTGTGACCCAATTAGAACTTTTTGGAGACATGTCCACCCCTCCTGATATAACCTCCCCCCCTGTAAGTATGCACCACCCTCTGAACCCTACTCCCTGACCCATCTTTCAAACAGTGACACAATCTGGGCTTTGGTGAGAGAGCCTGGCTAGTAAATTTCAACTCCGGCTCTTGCAAGCTAAGCTTTCAACTAATGCCCCTGAACCTCAGGCTCCTCTACTGTGGCTTCCTCTTAAGGCTCTAAGAGGGGAGTCTGGAAAGATGCATATTTTGAGCCTACCAAGAGCAAGTAGCTGAGTTGAGAATATGGATACAAAACTTGACATGGCAGGAAGCATGAGCAGGCATGCGTCGACATGGGCCTGGTCCCCCACAGCACAAGTGGGCAACTCAGGAGAGGAAGCCCCTTCTGTTCCATCTTCTTTCCTCCCCATTTCCTTTCTCTCCTCCCACTCTACTGTGTTCACCCCCCACTGGCTTGCCTTTGTGCCTTGGAAAGCTTGACCTGTGCTTCTCTGAGCCACTCATGAAGTTCTGGGTTCACAACCACAGCTCAGAAAGGGCACGCCGAGCACTGGTTGCAAGAGGATTGAGGCTGCATCGAGCCTTCCTTTGAAAGTACACATTTAAAAAAAAAATAGAGAAGGAAGAGAAAGAAAATAGAATTAATAAACAAAGCAGAATAGAACCTTAGTACTAGACCTTTGAGAAGCAGTCTTGTCACTGCAGTAGCTACTGCAATGCATGCATGCCCTCTTCAGACCCCTCCCCTGCCTGCTCCCCAGAGCTGTGGAAAGAAAGCGCTGGGCAGCACCAACTGAAGCCAGTGAGACAGCTTTCCCGGCACTACACAGTTGTGCAAACAGAGGCATAGTGCTACGGCTCCTTGGTGGGATGCACCTCCCAGAGAAAGGGCTACGATAGCACCACTGAGGACAGATGGCCTGAGACCTTGCAGCCCACAGCTGCCACTGGGGAATCCAGGCACAGCTTCCCTGCTCCCACCCCCCTGATGTCCATTGCAACTTTGTCTCATTCCCAGAGAAGCCAGGTCTCTCTCGTGTGCCTTTCGTTCCTACAGCAGCCCCCTCAGTACATAGCAGCTGGGGTAGAGAACAGGCAAGAGTGGGCCTCAGGGGCTCTTCCTTCTTTATCCCCTGCATTGTACAGATGACCAAACTGAGACCCAGGGAAGACATGGGACTTCTTCAAGGCCCTGTGTGCGTATGTGTGTGAGGGGGTGGCTGTTCTGTTGGTGTGCAAAACTGCTTAACACAGCAGCTCAGGGCTATGTTTCTGGCCCTGAACCCAAGTGCAATCCAAATGGGTATTTAGTAATCCTCAGAACAATGCCATTCGTCCCGGAAGCTGACGGTCTAAAAATGGCCCTGTCTAATTGCCATGGTTTCAGAATTAATTGCTTGCCCCAGTCTGTTCCAACGGAGGAGGCGGGGACCGACAAAGATATTATGGCATCACACAGACTTACACTGTAGGCAGAAGCCTACAGTTAACAGGGATGGCCGTTCTTATTTTGATAACTAGCCCCCCCCCCCCCTTACCCAGCACTTCATGCAGCTGACCTTTCTGGAGCTGCAGCTAAGGTCAGGTTGGGGCTAGAAGTTTCCAGATATGCTGCTATGGCTTAGTTGTCTTCTTGAAAATATTTCGTTCTCTTTTGCAAGGGGAAAGAAGGTTCAAGCAGGAGTCTGTAAGGCTCCAGGACACATAGACCAGCACTCTATCCTCTCCTCAAGCTTCCTTTGTTTATTTAGCCAACTGTTTACTGACCACCTAATAAATGACAAGCTTTAACAGAGAATACAGTAGGCTTCAAGTGCGTATACTTAAGATTGAATTGGCTGCTTGCAAGTGGTAAAAGGCCTGAAAGATCCCAGAGGTAGGGGCTCAAATTAGTAACCCCACTGCCCATCATGTGCTGAGCATCAACTGTGTCCATGTGTGGTGCTGAAGAAAGACTGGATAAAACTAATTGTTTAGATGCACGGTTTCATTTAGTCCTCAGAGCAGCTTGTTTACACACACACACACACACACACATACACACACATACACACACACGAACACACATACACACACATACACACACACGAACACATACACACACATACACACACACATACACACATATACACACACATATACACACACGGACACACACACATACACACACGCACACACATACACACATATACACGCACGCGCGCGCGCACACACACACACACACACACACACACACTCCTAGGGGTAAGGATAATGTTTCTCTCATCAGCCAGTGGAGCACAGAAGTGAGTTGGATTGTTTCTGGCTTTAGCCACATCTGCCTCACTCCCCCTACCTCCGTGGACTGCTGAGCAGGTCTCATGCATCTGCTTCCCTCCCCTCTCTGTCTAACAGACTCCTGCGACCCCAGGTGATGCCTTTCTCCCGTCGTCATCCCAGACGCTTCCGGGGAGTGCAGATGTGTTTGGCTCTATGTCTTTTGGCACTGCTGCCGTACCCTCAGGTAAGCCCACCTTCCTCGCTTCTGCTTCCTGTGGACCTTGGACAACTAACTGAACGAGTACCAAACACAGAACACCTGAGGAGCGAGCCCTGTTCCCTTCCGTGGCTCACCAAAAGACACAAGGCAGCCGTGTCCTTGGACAGGTGGAGGTCAAACACAAAGCTATGGATGCTGATGCCAGGAATTCTGGGATGGCTTCCTTCCGCCTGGAAAATCCCACACTCAAGGTGGTTTGAGAAACATGGCATCATGCACACAGCCATACAAATCAGGGCAAGCCTATTTCTTCCCCATCACGGCAGGAAAGACGGTGCAAAGGAAAGAGGAGCCGGGCCTCTTAAATGCTGATGGGTAGAGGGGACTGCCTTGCTGGGTTCAAGGAAAGAGAGGTCCCCCGCTCACATGGGGAACCCTGTAGGACAAGAGTAAACTGCTAATGTCTGAGAAGAGAAGGTAACATTTAGAGATTTAGAAAGTATCTATTTTCCAAGTAGCCTTTACAACGCCTAGATTGTATTTACAGAAGGGTAAAATTACCTACGATCACAGTTGGGTAGGTAATTTAGAAATGGTCGCATCTCAGGGGTTATACTTCGTTTCTATAATAACTGCCACTCCAGGTAGCCAGGCCACTCCACTTGGAAATGGCCACTGATAGGTGAGGCTATCTTTTAGTGACCTGGGAGCTTGGAACAGTGTTGCATTTCCCTCTGGCTCCCTGCATTGAGTTGGGGGCTCACTATGTCTTTCTTAGCTTTATTCTTCTAAACAGCAAATGAGAGCTTGAATATTTTAGAATACAAATCTGCTTGTGCTTTTTTATGTAAATAATTACTTTTAATTATATGGTGTTAGAAACAAATTCTTGCTACTAAATATAAACCTTGCTTTTATTGTATATAAATTAAAAATTCATACCCTGTTCTCAACTGCAGCTCCTCCTCTCGAGTTTAGGGATCATTATAAACTTTTAGAAGCAATATAGTTGGTAGACTCATAGCTTAGAACCTATAGGCATCCTAGAAATGTATTCATTTACAAACTCCGCTGTTGAATTGTTTTAGTGGTCTCTGAAATGGTTTAGTGGTGATGAGTTGTTTTCTGAGTATAAAATAAAAATAAATAAAATAAACTGGAAACAGCCAGTAGGATTTGCTGAAGGAGGCAGAGGCAGGAGGGTCAGGAGTTCGAGGCCAGCCTGGGCTACACATTTATTGGGCAGTGGTGGTGCATGCCTTTAATCCCAGCACTTGGGAGGCAGAGGCAGGTGGATTTCTGAGTTCGAGGCCAGCCTGGTCTAAAAAGTGAGTTCCAGGACAGTCAGGGCTGCACAGAGAAACCCTGTCTAAAAAAATATAATAAAATAAAATAGAACATGTAGTTTAAAATATTAATAAAATTGTCTATTAGGAGCACCCCTGAGCCTTATATTCACATACCCACACTGTCCCCATTGCTTTGTCTATAAAGATCAATGATAACAATAGACCCCATACCTACTAATCTCCAGACATACTCACTCTACATGTATTCACTGGGTGCCCACTGTAGGCCAGCTCCTGTTCCAAGTGCTTGGGGCACGCCATTGAACTTAGCAGAGGGTTAACCTCTGGCTGGGGTCATAATCCAGAGCATACCTGAGTTGTGTGATACATTAGAACAATAGAGTAATAGGAATGAAATGATGCACAGGGCAGAGACTGGACACCAGAGTCCTGGCTGAGGAAGCATGGTAAGGAGGGTCTCTTGACTAGAACAGCATCAAGAGGGTGAAGGATCAAGGAAGAAGACAGGCCTCCTGGTTACGAGGGTTCCAGGCAGAGGGAGGAAGTTTGGCCTCTCCTACTTTCATCCTCCTCTCTATAAATGAGGAGATGCCACCAGATGTGGTTTTGAGTCTCACCTTGTACTTGTATTGGATTACAATGCCCTGGAGACCGTTGTCAGACAGCGTACTATCAGACACTGGGAAGGTACTGTACTTTTTCCCAGCCCAGACTGAAGACGTGTAGTCTCTTACTACTAGCTATGTGTCAAGCTATTCATCTTTGCGATGCTGTCTCTTTGGATTATTGAAAAATCTGATCAGTTTTCAAAGCACAAGTCTAAAATTAATTTGCGTTAGCATATTTTTATTTTCTGTCTTTACGCAAAAATATACTTCAGATAGTCTTTGGATGGTGGTAAGCTGAGCCTGTACATCTTCAACTAGTATTAATATGTTGCCAGACGTTGTGCCTCTATCTACTTGCTTAAACTGTCTGATCAGCAATTGGGAGACAAGGTCAGGAAATGACCATGTCACACGAAGGATATCTGGCTGCTGAGGACTTCTGACTCTCCAAGTCTGGCTTACTTTTTAGTTAGATGTTGAGGCTGGTAATCTCTCAGAAGCAAGATTTCATCTTCATAACTGGATTGGGGGGGGGGAAACTTGTGCTAAGATCATGAGAGCTAAATGAGATAACTAAGGGCCTCTGAAAATGCTGGTGCATTATAGATGCTCAATGTAGAAAAGGTTATTATTACTTTATTATCATAGCTCTGGTTATAAAAGTCAGAGGACATATGCCCTGTCCTACCCTCCTTCCCCCTCCCCTTTATCTTCTAGGGATCTTTTTTAAAATGCATATAGTAAGGTTCAGCTGTTTGGTCTCTTGCACACCCATGGCAGAGATGGCCTGAATGGTCTGGAGAAGTAGGTCCTGCTACTAACCAGCTGTGGACGGCCCAGCCTCATCTCTGCTGAGCCTAGATGCTCACCAGTAAAATGAGAGGTGGTGTTAGACCTCCCAGAGTGGGGATGAGAGCCTCATCTTCACGACTTGTGTGTTACAGAAGACCTCTGTAATAGTGCCTGGAAGTGTGATCCAAGCAGGAACTCTGCAGACATGTGTGCCTTGCTGCTTGTATAACCCGTTGGTGCAAGCTATGCCCTCATAGAAGGAGAATTGTATGCATAAGAATAAACAGAGAGTGGTAATAGCTACCCCAGAGGCTTACTGCAAGCATCTACTCCCCCACCCAAAAGGGGAGGGGTGTTGTTCCGCTCCTCTCTACATCCCTAGAGACTGAATCAGAGCCAAGCATCCAGCATGGATAGTTTTGGATGAATGAATGAGTCAAAGGAGGCAATGTAGCTAGGAGGTACCGGACACGCTCTGTACAAATGCAGCGAGCCTTTGTTTCTGATGTGTTCCTTGTAGGTTACTCTGGTTTGCTTTTTCTTTCCTCAGTCATGGGTACCTGTGTCTCCTGAGCTGGCATCTTGTTATAGGCTGCAATTTTTAACACACACACACACACACACACACACACACACACACACACACTCACCCTTTAACTGCAAGGTGGGAATGTGGGTGTTCCCTCTTTGCAAGCAGCAAAGAGGTTTGCAATGCCTGAGCTTTTATGACACAAACAGATGTTTCTTGGCACCTCGTCCTTCTGCTGCTGCACACGAGTCTCCAGCTAACAAATTGTTAGGTAGCTGCAGTAGCTGTCATGAAGCTGCTTCCTGAAACCAGCACTGTTTCAGTCCAATTGCTGAGGTGTCCCTTCAGGCATGCATACGGCCTGTGGCTAAAAAGCGGTAGCTCGCAGGCTTGGGGAGAGCTCGGGCTTAACAACCCCTCCTCCCCCAACCAGGAAAAATGGAATGAGAAACGTAAACTCTTCAACATGGCACCAATTACCCACTGTTGCCTTTCTCTCTTCTGAATATTATACTTTGGTCTGGAGCAGATGGCGTGAAGCCAGAGAGACATGCTAATAGCTCTCTCCCAAAAATTGTGCATAGCCCATCTGTTAGCTCCCTGTGGGGGTAAAAAAAAAGAAAATATGAGGGGGGGTTGCTGCCTCCAACAGGACAGTCACCAGAGATGAATCTACCTGTGGATCTTAGGATTCGTTGAACTCTTAGAAAAACTTGAAGATGCCCATTCTCTGGATCTCTTGAGCCGGTACTCGTGAGCCAAAGCCGTGCATCCAAGCCTTATGTTCAAAACCTCGAAGTGCCGCGCCGACTCCTAACACGTGGCTCAGGATGCTTCTCCTTAAAATGATTTTTCTTTGTGATTATGTGATGGCAATATGCATACTGTGGAAACCACACTGTGAGTGTTGATCTTTCCCCTGCGTAGCAATATGGGGTACAGTGCTCTCTGTAGTGCTGGGCAGCCATGCAATCGGAGGGAAAGGTCCCTCCACAGTCTACTGGGCTGCTAAGCTAGGCTGTACAGTAGGTTAGCGCCTACAGTATCTCTACTATAGGTTATAACCCCATCATCAAATAGATATATTTGTGTTTTAGAAGATTGGTGGGAAGGAGGTTGGGGCATGACTGGGCCAAAACTGAAGGTTTCTGCTCACTCACTAAAATGGGCATTAGAGTCACCAGGGACATTGAAAGGCCCACAGTTGAAGCCTAGATCCATTTTTTCTCCTTAAAATAGCAAGTATCTGCAGTGTTATAGGAACTCATTATTTTCCTACACCATTTTTAATCAGTATAATGTCACACTGATAGTATGGAATTGAAATGAGAAGTGATTTATAATAAAAGCATGTATTTCAATAAAGAAATACTTGGGCATGACCATGCTGCAGGACATAATGAGTAATGAGATGACTATACCTGAAAGCAGAGTCACCAGCAAAAACTGCAGCTAAAAATACAGGCTAAGCCCCAGCCACGATGGCGAGGGTTTCTGTCTGGGACCACCCTTTTCCAAAACTCTTTTGCATGTCCCAAAATCAAATGACATACATTCTTCCCTGAGTGCACGCACTTGTCACATTCGTGGGAAACCACAGGTGTTGAGTCTGTGTGCAGAGAAACTAAATTTCTTAGCCATTTGGTCTGTCTAAGCTTGCATCAGGAGGCAGGATCGGTCCTTGTCCTGTGCATTGGTCTCACAAGTTTTGGATATCTGCCGTCAATGCTGGTAGCCCCTTAAAAACCAGGAGCCCAGACTGCCCTGCAGTTACCATAACAATTAAAACACCCCACCAATTTTCTCTTCACCCCTAGGGGGCGACAGCATTCCCTCTGAGAATAATTTTAGTTATGTCAAAGCAAATCAGAGAACAAGAGAAAGAAGTGGCCCTGTTGTCACTTAGTGTGTTAGAGGTCACAGCACTGCATTAGTAGGCGAGCTATCAAACAGTGTGAATAAATCAAAAGTTTGAACAGTGTTCCCCAGTACAACTGGACTTAGAGTTCTACCATAATGTCTGTTTCATTGTTTCAAAGCCTTTAACAGTGGCTGGATTCACCAGTAAGAAATCCTTGTGCCCTGTCTAAAGCGTCCTCCTGAGGCAGTTTGGCAAGGGGATGGAGTAATGACCAGACTTTGAAGGTTGACTTGACCCAGCTTCAGTCGGTTGAGGGGCAGTTGAATTGAGACTAGAACCAGGTGCTCTTGTATATGATCACTGTGGGCTCAGAAGAGTCACTGACAGGAACCATGATGTTCTCATTGCTACGGCACCTGTCAATCATCCTTTTGGGTGTTGCTAGGATACCCTGAATCCTCTCCCGTTTCGTTCTGATCACACCATTTTTTTTGCACCTACAGTTTTATTCTGGCAGCCATTTGAAGTGCTTCTTTGGGCAAAGCTAGCTTCTCTACCCTCTGTGGCGACTGAACGGCCACATGTCTCTCAGGTGCCCATGTAAGTGACCACCATGTCCCCGTGAGACCCATGGGGACCACTGGAAGCATGTAGGAATTTCAGCCAACCCAAAGTACGCAGACATATTCCATAGTAGCCCAGATGCAGTACCTGTGAAAGACCCGAAACAGGTGTGGGTCATCTGGACGGCTGTGAGGAACACAAGAGAATCCTGACTAGAGATGGAGTCACCTCAGTTTGGATCCTGATCCTACCTTATGCAAGCTATGTGACCCTAAGCATTTCCCTTCCTGTGGCAATCACCCAAAAAGAATAATCGGGCAAGTAGTTACCACGGTGATAAATATAAGAACCTGCCTGGGTGCGTTTGTAATACCAAACTAATATGGCATGAGGTATTGGATTAATAACCTCTAATTTTTATTTTGTAAACTTGTAAAAAATAATACTACAGAAGTAATGTATTCCCACCCCAAAGTAAGGTGTTGTCGGTTACACAACAAGCAAGCTATCAGTTATACAACAAGCCAGCTATCGTGTACCTTTCAGCATTCATCTGGGCCATGTTACAGGAGTAGCTAACGTTTGCTGAACGTTCATTCTGTGTTGGGTGCAATAGTCCCTTCCTTGAATGCTGAATTATATTAACCTTCAGATCATCCTACAGAAATAGGAGATAATGTATGCCCATTTTATAGATGAGAGCCTGAAGCATTGCAGATCCTAAGGGGCACTCCCAGATGACCCATCGAGGAAGCAGCCGTCTGGCCTTTTCATCTATGCCTCTGAAGTTCTAACAGTCAGTTTCACTTCTCACCCTGCCTGCCTGATGAGAGACTTAATGAAACTTAGGTCTCAGTGCCTGGCTGTATAGCAGAGACTGGCTCTCAGATGGCCTCAGCAATTGAGACTCTTCTCAGTTTACCAAGTAGAGACACAGTGACAATGTAGGCTAGGCTACCTTTCAGTCTCCTGTCCCTTTCGCTGAGATGCTCTGTCTCCTGAACTGTGAGATTCGAGAAAGTGAAGCAATGGGGAAATGTTACTATTCCCCGATTCAAGCTCTGTTTCACCCCCTACTTAAGACCTCTCCCATGAGGGGTGGCCCTTCCACCAGTTGGTCAACATCTATAGTTCAAGACCCAAGAAGTCCTAGTACAGCCTAGGACTCTCTAAATGAGCAGTATACTTCTGTCAATCACTCAAATCCGTGATTGCCCCCCCCCCCCAGAATGCTTGACCCTCCTTTCTCCTGTTCCAGGTTATGTCGCTATGGGCGCCGTCCTCCCATCCTTCTGGGGCCAGCAGCCCCTTGTTCAACAGCAGATCGCCATGGGTGCTCAGCCACCCGTCGCTCAGGTGATACCAGGAGCTCAGCCCATCGCATGGGGCCAGCCAGGTCTCTTTCCTGCCACCCAGCAACCCTGGCCAACCGTGGCCGGGCAGTTCCCGCCAGCCGCCTTCATGCCCACACAAACTGTTATGCCTTTACCAGCCGCCATGTTCCAAGGTCCCCTCACCCCCCTTGCAACCGTCCCAGGCACGAATGACTCTGCCAGGTCAAGTCCACAGAGTGACAAGCCCAGGCAGAAAATGGGGAAGGAAATGTTTAAGGATTTCCAGATGGTCCAGCCTCCACCCGTACCTTCCCGAAAGCCTGACCAGCCCTCCCTGACCTGTACCTCAGAGGCCTTCTCCAGTTACTTCAACAAAGTCGGGGTGGCACAGGATACAGATGACTGTGATGACTTTGACATCTCCCAATTGAACTTGACCCCTGTGACTTCTACCACACCATCTACCAACTCACGTGAGTGTCCTTTCGCTGAATGCTAAAACCTGACGAGTATAGTGCCTATGTCCTGTAACATAAGCTACTGGGGGGGGGGGGGTAGAATCTACCTCAGTTGCATCTCAAGCTTGCAGGTATCACGGATAACCGTCCCCATAGCAACCAACTTATAGCATATCCATGAGCCCCTTACTCTCTAGGTCTCTTTTTGCATAACACTGATACCAAGTTGCACTAGATCTGTGTGACAGGTAATGACGGTAAGGTTCGCAGACCATAGTACACAAAGTGATACAGATGAACACATGCCTGGCATTTGTCACAATGTCACCATGCTTCTTAGGACTTTATTGATATGCTCATACATATTTCTGTATGTGTTAGCTTATGGCACACAAGTTTTAACATGGCGTGTTAAAATGAAAACAAACATAATATTTTTTAAGTGGATACAGAGGGCCAGAAAGAGCTCAGAAGGTAAGGATGCCTGCTGGTGAGCCTAAAGACCTGAGTTCAGTCTCCAGAACCCTGGGGTCAGAAGGGATCTTACTGGCATCTCATGCTTGCGGGTATCCTTGATAACTATCACCATAGCAACCAACTCAGACACCAGTTATAGCACATATATGAGCTATAAAGAGACCCTCTAGGTCTCTTTTTATATAACATTGATATCTACCATATAAATTTGTGTGAAGGAGAGAAGTGACTGCCAAAACTTTTATTCCTAACTTAAATATTTACATACATATGTACGTACATACGTACGTACATGCATGCATGCATGCATGCATGCAAGTCTTCTCTCTGTGGGCTTTGTGGTTCTTACCTCGAAAGCCAGTCATTTAAAGGCATTACAACACAGAAGGATCTTTGGATCTTCATCATTGTGTTCTTGTTCAATGGGGTTTTTTGTTGTTGTTTTTGTGTGTGTGTGTTTTGTTTTGATTTGATTTTGCAGGTCCCAGGGCCAGGTTTCTAGTGCTGGCTCCATCATGGTGAGCTGTGTCTTAGAACAAAGCAAGTTGCTGCCCTGAGTCTCTGGACTCCTTGTGGGAGCAGCAGCTTCCTTCTAGCCCCAGCACTAGGAGACTCTGCTTCCACCCTACTTTCTGATTGCAAACACCAAAAATAGCAAGCCCGCTGCCGAGTCAGAAGCCAGACACACTTGAGCACGCATGGGCTTGTCAGACACAATCGGAAAGGGTGTTCCAGTGACTCAGCCTGTGCTTTGACAATTGATAAGGGGAAAGAAAAGGCTCATGGTACAATGACTTTGGCGTTTTCATTACTGTCACCGGTGATATGGATCACTGAATGGCCAATACCATGAATTGTCAAAAAAAAAAAAAATTAATGTGAATACAATTAGATTGTGTCATTCAGCCAGCCTCACAATGCTATTCTGAAAATGAAGGCCTTGCACTCAGGCCATGGGTGCTACATAGCCAAGGTATTTCTATTAATTCTAATCCATGGGGTTTCAATGAAGAATAATGAATAAAAAATGAAATGCTGGAGAAGTAACAGTCATGCATAAACGAACAAGAGTCTTTTAAGAACGCATGTCTCATTTTCAATAAACCATGGGCTGCCTCCAAACAAGAGAGTTCTTTGAGGATGGAGACTGTCTTGTCATCATCCCCACACTTCTCAGAATGCTAGCAGGGGGTCCCGGCACATACAGATATTAGGAAAGGTTAAAGGGGATGAAACCTGCTGCCCAAAAGGCCTTTTCACCAAAACTGTGTCTGAAAGCCGGGTTTGCCAGTGTGTCACGGCTGACATTTGAGGGCAGACGGTTTTTACTTAGCATCTACCCACCAAATGCAACCAGCATCTTCATTCTGTTCTTCTAGTCATGACAGCCAACAATAACTCCAGACATTGCCACATGTTCCACTGTGGGGAAATGACCCCACGCATCCACCTTGAAAGAATACAGGCTTGGAACACTGAAGCGCCCTGCCTGTAAATCCTTGTTACAACTAAAACGCTTGCATAAATAACCTCTACCTGAGTTCCTGTTGGTTCCTCTGGGGAACCATGAGCGGTATACCTTTAGGAGACTCAAGGGTTCTCAGCATTTTGTAAGCAATAAGCCACTTCAAACACACTTCAGAACCCAGTGAAGCCAATATTACCCACTCAGTGAGGCATTTTTTTTTTATTATTTTCTTTATTTACATTTCAAATGCTATCCTGAAAGTTTCCCATACCCCTCCCCCCACCTCTGTTCCCCTACCCACCCACTCCCACTACTTGGCCCAGGCCTTGCCTTGTGCTAGGTCATATAGAGTTTGGAAGACCAAGGAGCCTCAGTGAGGCATCTTTATATAGCATTAAACCTAGTAGTGTAGCTAGTTTGCGCTGAAACCAACTCATAAAACAACAAGAAATACACAATCTTCCATTTGAAAGAAAATGAGTAAAGCCAGTTTTCTCATCCTCTTCCCTGACAGTGGTCCTTCAAACTGGGACTGAGAGATGAGTCATATAAAAAAAAACCAACAACAACAAAGAACAAAACACAAAGACCCACACCTTGAATAGGAAAGAGCCCATAGTGTTAGACATATCTTTGCCACGTCCCATAGCTCATACCCATACCTGTGTTGATGTAAATGATCCCCCCTCACCCTCTGGGCTCTGGCTCCTAATATGTGAAGGAAGTGCACAATACCACCTCTAGTCATTTGTATCAGGGGCATAATGAAGATAAAGAGCATAGCCCGGGTTAGCCTGTGAGTGGAAAAGGAGCTGGAAATAGTGTTTGCGGGGTTAAAGATCAGCACAACTTTTGAATCTTCATTGTCTGATAAAATACCAGATTTTTTTAAATTTTTATTTATTTATTTATTTGCTAAGCTCTGAAACAGTGTAACAGGGAGACCTGACCAATGGTAATGCTGCTCACCTCCTCAATCAATCCATGCCTGGGGACTAAGCCAGTGACCAGAATTCCCATGCTAAGTTAAGCATTATGAAAAGAAGAGCTTCCACTGACATGCGTGTTAGAAAGCTCGGGAGTATAATATAAGAAGAGGAAGGCAGGGGAGGGTCACGGTGGCAAATGCATATTCTTTACAGCAGGCTTATCATCGTCTTTTCCAACCCAGCCTGTGCTTCTTAACCACTGGGTGTGCGCAAGAATGCAAAGCCTGGTTTAGCAGATGCCACAAAGGTATTAGCAAGCTCCACTTTCCTAGAGAACTTGGGTTACCTCTGTCTCAGAGGAGCTTTACAAACTTGAGGGATACTGTCCTTAAATTCCCTAATAGCGTCTGATCCTCAAAAGTCATTCAAAGATATGCCTTCTAGTAATAGATTGAGAAGAGAGTCAGCCATGACCAGCTTGCTTGTGTGTCAGAAGCACTGCAGGAGTTGTTTGGAGCTCCTGACTCAGTGGCTCTCCAGTAGGGTCTGAGGACTGGCGTTCCTGAATCACAGGAGGAATTTAGATCCTCAGAATTGGCTTGCGATGGGAAGCAGGAAGCCTTGACTCAAGGATAAGGAGACCTCAGGTATCTCTATGGGATATAAGTGGTTGCGGCTTATGTGCATATTTACCTCATTTCCTCTTTTATGATCTCTCTGGGTAGCTCCAACCCCAGCCCCTAGGCAGAGCTCTCCATCCAAATCATCAGCATCCCACGCCAGTGATCCGACCACAGATGACATCTTTGAGGAAGGCTTTGAAAGTCCCAGCAAGAGTGAAGAACAAGAAGCTGTAAGTGACCCGCCGCTAGCTCTACTTTTCCTTAAAATTAAAATTTGCCCATAGACAATAAGAACACCGACATACAAGAGAATGCCAGCTCTGAGCTGAGGTTTGAAGAGCCACTGAAGGGTGTACCCACGGGAAACCCTGACCTTTTGTTAAACTGTTAGGAGCTCTCGCAGCTGGGAGGTGGCATCCTCTGGGGGAAGTCACAGCCTCCTGGAAAATAACTGGTTGTATATGCCGCATGAATATAATCTTAGTTGCCTTATATTTTCAGTTGTTGAAGAGAGAAAAAAAAAGTGTTATCTTCTTGTGTTCTAGCCTGATGGATCACAGGCCTCCTCCACCAGTGATCCATTTGGGGAGCCCAGTGGTGAGCCCAGTGGTGATAATATAAGTCCACAAGACGGTAGCTAGATAGCGCAGGTCTGGGTAGGTATCTGTCCTTTTTATCTCCTTCACCTGCAAGGTTTTCCCAATTGCTTGCTCTTTACCGCTGCTGTGTACCCCAGTGTTTGTGCTTTGTCTCCTGGCCTGTGCTGTGTTACAGTATCCATATCATTCCCCCCATGTCTGTGATTGCTCCTAATGCTTGCACCGTTTGTTTTTTTTTCCTCATGCCTGTTACTATGTTGCCAATGTTGATACCCTGTCTCCTTGCCTGAGCCATCTCAGCAGTTTGTATAATCTCTCCTTGCCTCCTTTCTCTTTTCCACTTTGCTTTTTCTCATGGATGAATGACCTTTGACATACACCAAAATGTAGGGTTGAGGGGAACATGGCGAATAGTTCTATTACTTAATCAATGATACATTCTGAGTTGGTGACAGCGATAGGATGGAGCCGAGTCAACAGCACCTAATGGGGATTGAGTTTCTAAATTTTGGCCCTTTGTAGTAGGTACATACACTCACTCACACTCTTGCGTTCTCTCTCTCTCTCTCTCTCTCTCTCTCTCTCTCTCTCTCTCTCTCTCTCTATCTATCTCTCTCTCTCTCACACATACACACACAGAGTCTTTCCTCCACATACACTCACACTGTCTCTTTCACACACACACACACACACTCACATACATACTGTCTCTTTTGCACACATAAACATACTCTTACCCACACTCTCTCTTTCATAAACATACACACAAATAATTTCTCAGTAAAATGAAGTCCCGATGCTTTACTCTTTTAAGCAAAATGTCACTGCATTTGCCTACATGCCACAGAGCTAAAGAGGACACCAATCAAACACACCAAGAAGCCACACTGGGAAACAAAAACAAGCCGTGCTTTAAGGTCATAGCAGCCTGTACCGTCTACCCAGGAAGAGTTCTATACCACCTTCCGGCGGTGTCAGTGACAGCCAAAGACATGGAACTGGCACGCTGGAGGCTGCACCTGTGCTGCATCTGTGGCTTGCCACCACGTCACTTCAGATTCTATCAGCAGCTATTGGAGAGAGGCATCCTTACTCTGCTAGAAGTGACCTTCGATAACCCTGATTTGATCATAGTAACGAGAGCTGCTGAAGAAGCGCCCTTCCCGGGAGACAGAGAGATGCTTTGGTCTCCCAGATGGAACTTCTTAGGCCAGCTTTGACAAATATTTCAAATTTTTAGATATCTTCCTGGTTTCCCGTAAATATGTGGGACTGCAAGGCCAGACTCAAAAGTTCTTTACTCAGACATCTTTAGTTCTGAACATCATCATCATTGCCATTGAACTGGTGAACAGCGTTCACTGCTTAGAACTGGATCCTATGACTATGCCAGTCGTTCATGGTCTACACACAGATCCTTTTGACAGTTACTGGAAGCTAATACAGGGGGTTTGAAAGTACATTCTGTTAATAGATGTTAGGATTCAGGAATTGAGCATACTATATCTTGTCACATCTTATACCTGTAAAATATAATAATACACTGTACCATACAAAACCACAGACACCCCCTGAAGAAGTCGACCTTTCACACCTGTACTGGGAACTGGTCTCTTAAAGGCACAGCCGACGCGAAAGGATAGGGGTCCTCAGCAGGTCCCTTGAGGTGACTCCCAGGAGGGTTTCACCTCACGTGTATGTTGTACTTCAGGGTTCAAATTCTCTTTAGGAAGTCTGAGGAGTGAACTAGAGGTGAAGAGACCCACTCATCTCAATATCAGCAAACACCACCCTAGACCTGAAGAACTTGTTAGAAACCAAGATGGCTTACTCCGTTGGCAGGCCAATGCTTCAAGCTCCCCTCATGAGCTGGTTCGGCTCTGAAGCGCTTACCCAAGCCGCACTGTTTCACGAGGCCTTGGTTTATTCCACACTCCATGCTCCCTCCGGCTCCTCAGCCCATAGCTGGGTTGTAAGTGGACAGTGCACGCTCAGGTAGCAAGAGCTCCCGATTTGGAACTTCAGTTCAACTCTTAGCCACATCAAAGTGTGAAGTCTTGGACAAGAGGCACTCTCTCTCTTCTGAGTGCTGATTCTTGATCATTTGCTGGAAGAGGTTATGTTACCCTTGATATCAACTAATGTGTTCTAAATCTAGTCTGTGGCATAAAGCCAGATCGTGCGAATTCACCTTAAAATTTAGTCTAGTTTGGGGGGGGGGTTCTGTCGTCAGGGTTCAGAACCTGGATTCATCCTTCTTGACAGTGTCCCCTTGATCAGGATTCTAATCTTATTTTCTTCATTTGAAAAATAGGGATTAAAAATAATGCCCATCTTACAGGACAGTTGGGTGAAGTCATAAGGTGATGTATATGGAGGTTCTCAATACAGTGTCTGGCACGTGGAGTATCTGGTAGCTACCATCACTGCCACATCCCACACCCTTGTCATCAGTAGCACCCCTGCACTGCTCCACCTCTCATCATCATCACCAACACGATCATCACATTACCATCGCCATCACCACTACCTCCACCAACACTAATATTACCATTGCCACCATGGCTGCCACCTTCTTAATCTCCATATCACTAGCGGTACATATCAGTATCAGCACCACTACCATTACCGCAGTCATCCACCTTCACAACCAGTGTCTTCAGCCCAGCACCACCACCCTCCTCAGCCCACCCACCAACATCGCGACTGCCGCCCTCATCACTGCCTTTACCGCCATAATCAATACATGTTGGTGCTTTATATTCTTAGATTTCATACATTTAACAATTTACATGTTGAATAAAGTCAATGACTAGGAGGGTTTGCTCAATACTTTTTGTTTTTAGGTAAATTTTGGCATGCTCCATAATAGATTAAAGCAGAGGGAGAGAGGTAAGGCTTTTCCAGTTTCCCTGTGACAAACCCTGTCCCATAATCATAATGACATCTGTTACAGACTCATAGATCACCTCCCACTCCCCTACACACACACACACACACACACACACACTCACACTCACACACACACACACACACACACAAAGCAATCTTAGGTTCATATGCAAATCACATCTCAGCTTTGCGGAGAGCTAGATTTTAATTTTTGATGATTCAGCCTAGACATTTTACAGTTCCCTATCAAAAGCTGTGCCGTGGAGTTAAAGCCCACCTTGCAGATAGGTTCTCTGTGATACCCACAGAGGAAGCTCCTGTGAGTCTTTGTGTCCCCCCTCCATCAGTGTCAAAATAACACAAGCCAAATGTGATCTTTCAGCCTCCATCCCCTTTACTCATGGAACCAACTGGAAATTTACTGACTGTAATTTCTTAGTGCTTTTGCGGACACTTGGAAAAGTGATTCCATGCAGAGATAGTTGTGTCGGCGGCGTTATTTCCCTTTTGCTGTCATGGAGTTGGAAAGCAAAGTCCCTCCTCTTCTTATCGCCCTTGCAGCCACTATCTCCAGCTGTTTTTTATTAGAAATAGCCACCCAGTTTTGAGTAAGCAAGGATGACATCTGTTGATAAGTTAAAGCCATATAGCTCCAGAATAAAAGAAACCAGACTGGATCTGCACGGTGGAAGCTTAGCCAATACCAAATGTTTCTGTTTCAGCAATAAAGGAAAACATCTCCAGTTATTTCACTTTCTTTCTCTTCCCTTTCCATCTGGGAGAATCATATGTCTTTTAAAGACTGAGTCAACAGGAAGGAGGGAAAGAGAGAGAGAGAGAGAGAACACCAAAATAATATTATAATGGCTGGTGTGGGGATGGCAGGTAATTTGTACTTCACTGATGTGTTGCTGGAGCAATCTTAAGGGCGAAATGTTAGCCTTTGAAGGGATGAAAGAAAAATGAAAACATTTATTTGGTTAAATGGCTAAGTAAATAAACTGCCTATCAGGCTTCCCCAGCTGTCAAGTCAAAGTAACATCTGTAACCATAGGAATCGTTTGGTCCGTCTCCCTTTGTAACAATAGATGCTGCCATAAATAATAAGTCGCTGTCACCTTTTTAATACTGATCTCTGTAGTGGGAACCCAACGCGTAGAAAGGATTGCCTGATAGTTTCCTAGCGTTCAGGGAGAAAGAAAGATGGACTTCTAATGCTTTGGGAGGCTGAGTGTTCGGTTTGGGGCTTTCGGTTAGTTTGTTTTTGATGACTGAAAGAAAGAAAACAGAGAGCCAGAGGTTTGAATGAGTCTGAAAATCACGTGGCTGTAGGCAAGCATGTCTGCCCGCACATGAAGAGGGCCAGTGATACAGTAGTGCCCTGTTCAGGTGTTCCAGTGGTCAAGTGATGAGGGTGAAAGTACTTTTAGGATTTGGGGAATTCATTTAGTTGTCTATTGCTCACGATTCCCAGCATCCCCACATAAAGCCAGGAATGGCAGCAGACACTTGCAAACCTAGTGCTAAGAGGTGAGAACAAAGGGGTCCTTGGGGCTAGATGGCCAGCTACGAACCTAATTACTGAAATCCAAGTCCCAGGGATAGACCCATCTCAGACGCTAAGATAGAAGGCTCAGAAAGAGCCTCATCCAAGACTCACCTGTGACTTCCACACAAACCCATACATATATGTCTAGATAGTCACCCACACAGACATGGGAGGTAGTTTGGAAATATCAAAGTAAAAATACATGAATTTTGGTATTATTATCACTCTTCCACATTGTCTTTTCTTTTTACTGAATGGTGTAGCTTAGGTTAGCCCCAACCTCACATTCCTTCTAGCTCAGCCCCCCAAGTTACAGGCTATACAGTCACACACCACAAACCTTTCAAAATAGAACTGACCAGCAGAACCTTAGACGTACTGTATTTGTTCATTCATTCAAATCTACAGATACTCTAATCTTAGGAGAATAAAGCCAAATTGAAGAGTTTTGAAGTCAAAGAGATCAGATTTGAATGTACGAGTTAGAAGCGAGTCTAGCCTCAGCTTCTGAAGTGAACAGTCCCACTTCCTCGGATCGTCATGGAGTGACATTCT
This sequence comes from Mus pahari, assembly GCF_900095145.1. Classification (NCBI taxonomy): domain Eukaryota; kingdom Metazoa; phylum Chordata; class Mammalia; order Rodentia; family Muridae; genus Mus; species Mus pahari. The sequence goes on from NC_034595.1 coordinate 55,598,013, forward strand.
CTGATCCTCCCAGATGGAAATCCATCAGAGTGGTAGAAAGTACCAGGGTCTGGCTCAGAGCAGTGTCTACTAGGATGGAGAGGGAGACTTGTTGCCAAGAGATAGTCAAACGATCAGATTGGCTGGAGATGAGACAAAGGGACATGGGGATGCAGAAGAGGAACCGAGCTAGACTCTGAAATGTCAAACTAAGTTGGACCAGTTGTTGTTTTGTAGAGCACTGAAGAGCATGCTGGAGCAGGAAGTAGGCAAGTGGACTTTGGAACTACCCGAGTGTGAGGTGCTCAAGAGACAATCAAATAGAGCAGGCAGCAGGATTCAGGATGCACCTTCTGGAGGTCAAAGGCGAAATCAGGGTAGGCATGAAGATTCCAACATGGTTTTCAGCCATTTGAGTGGCGGGTACAAGAATATGCTGCCCATGTAGACCAGAAGTCAGGAGACTGTACTATGTACGGTGTGTTGGCTGCACAGACCATTGTGGCTTCTCTGCAGTTGTGAATAAAACGTAGCAAAGGCAAGGCTTAATGAGTGGAGGTGGCTGGGTCCTACTCTGTACACAAAACCAGGGAGCTCACACCCAGTGTTTCTAGAATCACTCAATGGGAACAAGCATGATACCCCTCTCCTACTGCTACCAAAATATATTCAAAGACTAACACCACTTCATTTTGTTTTTTTGTTTTTGGGTTTTTTTTGTTGTTTATTTGTTTTTATTCCCAATTCACAAATTTGACAAGAAAGAAACAGAGCTACTTGCTAAAATTCTAGACTTGCCCGGGAATCTGCACCGGGACTCAATGCAGACTAAGCAACTGAACACCACTCCCACAGGATCAAGGACCTGGCTTCCAGCGACATCCTGACTTAGTGAATGCGTGATAAGAGGCAGATGTCTTGACCTCTGGCCTTTGAGTGTCCCGCCTGCAACACAATTTTTAGCACAGGTTCACGCAGCTATGACATCTTAGGACCGTTTAATTTGCCCAAGTTCACTCAGCTACAGCAAAGAAGAACCAAGCTTCAGATAATATCTTCCTATAGCTCCCCCTTTAACAGGCAAACCTCCGTCCCAGTTCACCCTGAAGTATGGCAACTTTTTTTTTTTTTTTTTTAAAGAAAGTTCAACTTTCTGGAATACTGAAAATAGCTTGAGGTCTCCATCATGACCTTGCCAGAGCCAGGTTAGAAATGTCTGGGTCAGATGATTTCTTAGCTCCGCTCTGGCTCTTACAGCCTACGATTCTGGACCGAGGAAGGTAACATTATTACCAAATGTATACTGCATCACAGCGTCAGACGTTGGGATTATCTGCTGCTTGGGGTTTTCCACACCGCTGCTCCCCTTCATTAGTGGGGATAATTGAGAGCTGACTGCAGTTGTTAGCACTGTTGTGATGAGTATTTGAAGCTAGATTCCGGCAAGCAGGAGCCGTGTGAATATTTATCTCCGCTGCAGAAAGTTAATGCAGCACGGCATTAATTACCCTGTCTGAGCCTGCTGTTGTCTTCTGTTTTTAGGTGTCATTCTCAGTCGGATGAATTGGTTTCCAAAATTGGAATAGAGCAAATTGTAGGGTGAGATCAAGGCAGGCTGACTTCTTCGGGAACCCAGAAAGAATGGGACGAGTGAGAAGGTCCATGCAGGAAGCATTGGGGTGAACGAACTTGTGATGGGAAGTGGTTCTTCTCCCGTTGTTGTTCCTGACAAATTTCCTATCCCATTCCCATTTACTCGGTGTGCCTCATGCCAAGAAACATGCATATACAGGCATGTGTGCACACACACGGGGTTGGGGGGGGCACAGAACACAAAGTTTCTATCTAGTCTCATGGCAGATAGTCATAGTAATTCAGATATTGGAAAGAAATGGATTAGGACTTAATGCTACAGATTTTGTCGAATTCAACCTTAGGAGAGTAAAGTCAAATTGAAGTGTGTTGAAGACAAAGAGATCAAAATATCAAAGATATTCAAAATCTTGTCAGAGCCATACATTAATTCACTAGACAACCCCTCTTTCTACAGCAAGGACCTACTATGTCACATTACTGTGTGTAAAAGTCAGGGGAAGCAGTAGTTGGCACTCAATATGAATAGGAATAGACAGAAGGGAGGTCCTTCCTGTAGTCAGGAATTTCAATGGATTATATTTACTTAGAACTCTGTTTCCTTCAGTGAGGTGATTCCATGGATGGGGGCACAAACCTTTGTGCTATATTACAGGGCAGGGTGGCTAGAAAGGCAAAAGTTCCTTCTCCCAAGAGAGCATAACTGTGTATTTGTAGCCAGTCCTGGAGGAGAGCACACCGCCTCTGGTAGTGAAGTCCTGCCTTTGACTCCAGCGTGATGACTCAGTACTCATGTCACACTGGGGAAACACCGAGTGATGCTCCGCAGAACCCTCGTCTATAAACTGATGGGCCAGGCATTGTTCAGACATTATCTTCTAGGCCATTCCAAGGATAAAACATGGAGCAAGCAGTGTGCTAGATCATAGGGAAGACGTAGCACTTGAGAGTACAACCTCTCTCAACTTAAGGTTTTAAGTGTTTCATTTTTTATTCTTTGAGAGTTTTGCACACAAATAACAATGTATTTTGATCAAGTTCACCCTTCCCTCATCCTCTCCACTCTCCATTCCTCCCTCAAGGGACCTCACCCTTGTCCCTTCCCAACTTCATGGTTTTGGTCTTGGTTTTTTATTTTTATTATCTACTGAGTCCACTTAGCAATGCCAATATGTGCCTGGATGTAAGACCATCTACCAGAGCTTGGGTGACCTCTCGGGGGCTACATCCTTGGAAAACACTGACCTTTTCTCTCCCAGCAGCCATCACTTTGCTAATAGCTCCTCAGCTAGGGGGTGAGACTGCACACCCACCTCCCTGCTCCATGCTGGTATTTTGTCTGGCTTGAGCTTGCGCAAGTCTTGTGTACGCTGCCACAACTACTGTGAATTCCTATGTGCAAACTGCCTGTTGTGTCCTGGAAACACTGCTTCATTGTAGTCCCCCACCGCCTCTGGCTCTTAGAGCTTTCTGCCCCCATCTTCTGAGATGATCCCTAAGCTTTGGGAGGAGGGGCTGCCATGTAGCTGCCCCTTTTAGAGCTGAGCATTCCACAGTCTCTTATTCTCTGCACTTGAACTTAAGTCTTTTGTCTCCAAAATGAGGACAGAAGGAGTAGGAGCTGCTTCCAGGGATGTTAGGTAGGATGAAGGTAAGATCTGAAGGTGCTTTACAAACTCTAAGCCTTCTACAGATGGGAAGGCTGCTCGTTCTCTCTCTCTCTCTCTCTCTCTCTCTCTCTCTCTCTCTCTCTCTCTCTCTCTCCCCTCCTCCTTCTCCTCTTCCTCCTCCTCCTTCTCTTTGCTCTTTCCTCCAGTACTACCAAGTATTATGCTAAATATTGTCTGTGAATTATCTCTACTTCTCTCAAAAACTTTGTAGGATTAAACAATGCTATTCCCATGGTGTGGTTGGAGAAACAGAGGCTCAAAAAGGATAAGTATTTTGCAACTCACAACATAGAGCTTACCGAGCTTGCTCTACCATACCATGCTATTACTGTACCAGGGAATCAGCTTCAAAACCAAGGATAGAACCACCTCAAGGAACTGAGGCAATTGTTTAGTCTGTAAATTGTGCTGCACAAGTATAAGTTCAACCCCCAGCACCCACATAAAAACCCAAGCATGGTGGTACATGCTTGTGATCCCAGAGCTGGGAAGGTAGAGACAGGTGGATCCCTGAGGCTCTCTGGCCAGCCAATCTGGTCTACCCAATGAGTTCCAGGACAAGGAGAAACCCCATCTTAAAAACAAGATGGGTTGTACCTGCGGAATAATACTCAAGGCTGACTCTGGGCCTCCACAGCATGCACACATATGCACATATACCAAAACATCAGCAACATGCACACACATACACACACACACACACACACACACACACACACACACACACACACACAGAAACAACAAGATCTGGTTGTGTTCTTAGGGGTGTTAAAATTGTCACCAAAATAAAAAGCGCCATGAGGAGACAATGAAACAAAGAATAACCTAAGGTCATCCATCATTAGCTGTCACCTTTCTGCTTTCTCTCCCGAGTGCTCCTACCTAAAAGCATCTCACAAGCCTGCTGCTCGCAAGGCAGGCCTGACTGTTGTGTCTCTGTCCACAGGAGCCAGAGCCTCTCTATGCGCAAATCAACAGACCTAAGAAATAGCATCAATGCGAGCTCCTGGTGGGTGCTTCACGAATGGCCTGGGAATCTGCAGTACGACAGGCTCTCTTGGGCTCTCACCTCACCTCATCCCACAGAAAAACTCACAGTCGCCCAGTGAAACCACCTGAAGAGGGAACAAAGTGGTTTTTTGGCCACCAATGGCAGATACCTATGGCAGCACAAAAACAAAACACAACACAACAACAACCCACAAAAGTACTTTAAAAAAAAAAAAAAACCTGAACAAACAGAACCCAACATTAATCACCAGTCAAGCCCACTCTTAACCAACAAACACCTTGAGCTCTCTCAGCCGGGTCTAAGACGCCCCTGGATTTGAAACCGTTACTGTGTTTTCCTTTTGCTGCCTGTTGGCCACCGTAGAGACCACAGATTGGGAGTGGCAGGCGTCAGAGACTTGCGACGAGGTTGGCACTGACTTGTTTGAGGCCAAAGCAAGAAATCCTTTGTGACCACAGTGTCATCCATATGCCTTCTGGCTGTGGTGACGTGCGTGTGTGGCATCTCTCCACAGGGCCTGGTCTGCCATCCTGTCTCCCCTGTCCTTTCTTTGTCCTGTTTGAAAATTAATGGGTGTATAAATTTTTGTATTGCTTTTGACTTTTTTAGAAATGGGTGAAGAAGTCTAAATGGGGGAGGGAAAGCCTCTTATGAAGTGAATTAACTTGAAATCACAAGGCAATGAAGTGATTGGTGATTCATTATGATCAAGAATGTTGCCAAAACAACTCTGTAGTTGTCCTCTGTCCTGGTGAAGAAAGATGGCTTTTGGATAGAACCTCCATTCTGGGGGTAGCAAAGGACATCAAATCCCATTGATGAGAAAGATGGAAAATGCATCCGGTTTCCTCAGAAATTCTGAACTCTTGAGTACAATAAAATGATGTCTTTATTTTTCTGATACTTCGCTGCTGTGATACTATGCAGACAAGTGTCTTCTCCATGCGCCATTTTCAAAGAAAAGTCATTTGCCAAATAATTCTGGTACAAGTCTGCTAATGTGGTTTTGGAACTTAAAAACCAACTTTCTAATGGTAACATAAATATTTCATGTAACAAACTGATTCTGTGGTCAAATGGTTCATCTCTATCTCTTTTTGTACATCAGAAAATCCAAATGGGATTATTATTATTATTATTATTATTTTTTCTTTATTTTTTTTTTTACTTTCTAACTTGAAAAGGAAAACCTTACCATTAAACTCTTTAACTATTTAAGGGAAATAGCTTTAAGGAGTTCTAATGAAAAAAAAAAACACCTTTTTTTGTAAATATAAATGTCAATAAAGATGCTTTTTAATAACGCCATTACACTGTAGAGAAGGTAGCAGATGGAGCGTAAGGTGCAATGGACATGATGGACAGAGCTCACTTGCCAGGTGTGTTTCCGGGAAGACTGGTAGGAAGCTAGAGTTCAGAGACAGGCAGGAGTCCTGGGCCAATAGCAGCTGGTGAACAGGAGGAGGCGGGGCTCCACCGCCAGCTGTTCTGGAGAGTCTTCACCCAATGGAAGAGAAAGGCTCACTCACGAAAGGTTTGACCTTCAGGTTTGGGAAGTCGCTCACCTCTCCACTCCCACATACTCATCCATAAATCATGGGACTGCTTGTACATGAACCAGAAGGATATACTTCCTGATTTTACACACATGGGACAAAGTTCTAGTGTTCATTCCTATGTTTAGCATACAGCTTTCATAAAGAATCTCTATATTTTTACCCTATAGAGAACTGTTATACAGGTCACATGTGTTTTCCTGATGCTCCTATGCAGTTACATGTTAGATGTAGTGGTTTAAGAAGGAAACCCACAGGAATCATGTGATTGGATCTGGGAGTAATTACTCTTTATATTAAGTTTTAAAATTTGAAAAGTCAAACTTTACCTTGATATGACTGATTGATATCGGCTGGTATGCTTTGACTTCTTCCTATCGATAGGAACTAAAATGATTTTGAAGATGAATTGACTCTTCACACAAAAATCACAATACAATGTCAAAATGATTGTTGTTATTTAGAGTCCACATTTTACACTGGAATATAATTTTCCCAAACAGATAAATGAACCATATGCCCATTAGAAATTACCACCCTACTATGGAAATGTTACCCTATGGTGGAAGGTCCCAAGAACTAGACAACAAGGGTTGTCCACTGCCCTCTGAAGCTGCTACCTGTTTGTACAGGATTTCTCCAGACACATGTGCTATGATGAGGTAACCCTCTTGTGGAAAGCAGAAATGGGAGGTATAATGGCTACAAATTGTCCTGAAAGCAGTCCTGCTTCTCTGGAGTGTTGGCAAGATAGGCAGTTGCCGTGGAAAACAGCTTCAGTGGCTATGGGGTCATGGTGCTGGGTCTGTATGAATGGTGCCATCATCTCCCTCAGTGTGGCTGTCTGAGTCTGTCCATCGGTGTCACACCCTTATCCCCATCCTTTGGGGCACCATTGACACAAAGTGAACTCTGATATTTCTGTTTTCAGGTGTACCAACTGCAGTTAGTTTTAAAGCGGGTGGTGACAGTCCAGCCAATTGCATCCTTCACTGAACATGACTGTAACTGGATCTGAACTTAAGGAAGATGCCCAGTTGACACATTAAAATGAGGGAGATCAAGTCAAGATTTTAAACTGCCATCTATATTTCCATTGGCAGAATACTGTTGTTGTGTTTTTTGTTTTTTGTTTTTTTGTTTTTGTTTTTTCCTTTCCAAGCACCATTGGGTAATTTCAGAACCACTGTGCCCCTATCCTAGGAATATGGTGACTTGTTGGAACAGGAGCAGAGGTACCAATACCAAAAGAGCATGGGGAGTCTGCACAGTTCTGCTTAGATCGATAGGAAGATTCTCATGTGCAACGCTTGCTTCCTCTTCTTCTATTAGCACTAAATTTGTCACTTTAAATTTTGAAACCAGGGAAATGCCACCTGTCATTCTGTCCCCATTCTCCATAGCTCTTTGATCGTTACATACCACAAGACTCTTTTGATAACTCGTATCCATCCCAGTGTCTACAGAAACCCCATCCTGTAACGTACCGGGCACCTTCTTTTAAGAAAATGTTTACTCCGTGGGTTTGGTTCCTTTTCCTCTCTGCGTTCTGACACATATTTTTTTAATAAAGATGAGAAAGAGAAAATGACTGTTGCAGTGCGTCTCTAGACCTACCTTACCTCAGATGACAGTTTGTTAACCTATATGGACACATTATTTTTAACTTTATGTACAATGCATTCAACAGAACAGCAAAATTTTTAGAAATTTTCCATTAATTTCTGTAACACACCATGTAAAACGGTTACAAATAAACACGTTTGAGAACAACAGCTTAGCCTGGTTTTGTTCCGCAAGTTTCTAGCTGGTCAGGCAAGGGATTCGAAGAGGAACTGGTTTCTGGTGTAAAATTCCACCTCACCGGTAAACAACCTCCGTTTCCCTGGCTCTGAGCTGGAAAGAGTAAGCTTCGCTGATGGTCCACGGTCGGCGGAGAGCTCCGACTTGTTCGTACTGATAAAACCTAGAATGGTTTGGAAAGGCAGGTTGTGTGGAGCTTGCAGAGGTAGGGAAGTCTACCCAAGTGTGGACTGGAAAACTGTAGTTACTGATGGCGGCCATGGAATTCCCTGCCTTCATCAAAAGTTGTTTGCTCCAAGGGTCTTAAAGAAGGAAGCATTCTTTTCTCTTTTTGAGTAGTTTACACGCACATTTTTAGAAAATCTGAGTCTGAGAAAAGGGGAAATTTATGTATATTTAAGAACCCAAAATGCATCTATATATTAATGTGGTGTGTGTGTGTGTGTGTGTGTGTGTGTGTTTCTTTTTGTAACTAAATCAGTTTATATATCCAATAATGAACTACATTTCAGTTAGGTGATTGAGATGCCAAACCCCACTTCTGTCTAACAGGGGTTGTGTTAATGCTTGCATAAACACAAACCTTCAATCTGGCCTTGTTACACTGAAGAGACTAAACAGATGTTATCACCAATTTTGAGAAAAGGAGAGAAACGCGGCTTGGAATCCAGCAGAGAGAAATTCAGAGCAGACTGAGAAACAGTTCCCATAGGGGAAGAGATACTAAGGCCTGGGTGGCAGAACTCCACGATGTTCCAGCAGTTTCCCTTAGTCATGAAAGCCATGCACCCTTCCGTGCGACTGGGGTGTCCTGCTTGGGTTCTAGATGCTCCACACATGTTGCCTCCTTTCCCACTCACTCTAAACAGTTCAACGTGGTTGCAAGTGATTCCCCGAAGCCCTAGGCAGAGAAACAGGGACGAGGAAGTTCACAGCTGCACGACAGCCTAGAGAGTTCGATGGCTGAGTTCCTCTCCCTGTAGCTGATCTCTACTGTAAAGATAGCTGGAGAGCCTCTGTTTTAATAGCCTTCCACGGGACCATTGAAAACACTTTCTCACTGCAAATCTCTAGTTGAACTTTGATAGTAAGTTTGATTTCTAAATGTCTCTGGGTTAAGGGAAAAACAAAAGACCATTAAGTGTGCCTACCTGAAGTTGTCAAATAAACACCTGCTTCTTTAATTAGCACCTTGGAAGAGGTGGGTGCTCAAAGGGTAGGGTATAAACCTTTCTGCTCAACTAGTTCAAACTGAGCTGAAACCGAGCCCTGGGGATTTACTTTGCCAGCCTAAGTGAATCTTTAAGAAGTGACAAATTAAAAGGTGCCCTATTTAACTGTGAGGCATCTGCCAAAATAAATCAAGCAGACATACCTTCTTTCATTCTGTGCTTGAGAGCAAAGCCTTGCTGTTTTGACAGTGAATGTTTTTTGTTTTACTGGAGAGTGACAGTCTCAAAAACGCAGGGAATAAAAACAGGTTTCATTGAAATCAACCTTCAGAGCTTTGAAAGTCTTTAAAAGGTGGTGAAATTCGAGGGAAGTGGAAGCAATTGGTGCCTGAAGGATGCAGTGGGCAAGGATGGTGGGAACAGGTGTGAGCAGCTACGGGCCAGTCCGTGGCCAGCTCTCCCAGCTTGAGTAGTGGTCGCCACTGTCTGCTCCTGCTCTCTTCAGGCCACTCGTTTACTTCCTGTCCTTTCCAGGTCCTTAGCCAAGCCTGAGAGCAAAGAAGCATTCTTTCATCTCACAGGCTCTGAAACCGAACATCACATTGTAGAACAGTTCTGCCTTGATGGCTGAGAACCCAGCCAGAGGGGGCGGAGCTCTGGGAGGTCTCTTCCTACATCTTCAAGCCACCGTGTCCTTCTGTAAAATGCTTCTGTGTCCACTTCCAAGTTGTGGCTATTATATCAGAACAATCACAGCGCACATAACTCCGTCTGATTGATGCAGAGATAGAGTCTATAGTAAAATGCTTGTAGTTATTTTAAAACAAAGAGGGAAATTCAGTTTTATTCCTGTGAGCAGTAAGGACTCTAACCCAGTCCAATGAATATTTAATTCCAAAACGAGACCCTCACGCTCTCTTTATCTTCCAAGGAACAGAGATCTAAAGAGGAATCTTTCTGAATAGGCTTCCTGCTCATTCTCTGCTGAAGAATATTAATGTCTGCCAAGTGAAATATCTAACTGGTCTTGTGAGATGGCAGCTCTGGTGACTTGGATCTTTAATCCTCTGAACAACCTCTTGCCACATCTGTCATTCAATCTCAGGTCACTACTTGGTGTGGAGAACCCATTGTGTAGCTAGAGGCAGAATAGGCAGGCCAGGAGCTGGCACATTGTCAGCAGTGAAATGTCAAACCATCTCTCATGGTACTGTGCCTATAACAGCTCTACTGTACCTAGGCTTTGGTGTGGGTAAGCCGATGCCTCTCTCATCTCAGATAATGGGATCACAACTCAGTGAAGAGCTGAGGGCCTGGAGCTTAAGTGTCTAGGACAGTGGTTCTCAACCTTCCCAGTGCTGTGGCCCTTTAGTAGTTTCTCAGGCTATGATCCTCCAGCCATAAAATGATTTTGTTGCTACTTCATAACCATAAGTTTGGAACCATTATGAATTATAATGGAAATATTTGACATGGAGGATCCCACAGGGGTTATGACCCACGAGTTGAAAACCACTAGTCTAGGAAGTCAGTGTGGCTGAAACGGTGTTTCCTCTTATCTGTCTTGTACCTTTTGGACTTTGTGGAAAGAATGAGAAAGCATGTAAGTGTCCCACAACCTTGTTCATCCCTTCAGGATAGAGTATGTCCTAGCATAAACTAAAGTGAGACTCAGTTATTAGCCTATGTTCAAACTGAGGAGAGAAGGCAAGGAGATAGCTAGATACTAGTTTGCTATCTTCCTATTGGGCACTAAGAGTAAGCAAAACCTGGGGAATCGTGTATCTGAGCAAACTGTCACTCTCTGCTTGGCATCTGTCTCTTTTCTCATATATGTGGAGGGCATTGTTGTCACTGCTGAGGCCAAGACAGTTGTGTTCAGATGTTGGGCTCCAAATCCAGAAGACTCTTGCCTTAGATTCTGGCTCTTTGCTCTGCCAAGTTGTTCAAGCTCAGACAAATCCCTTAAGCTCTCTAGAATGCATGCACATGCCAACTTGAGGGCAGTTATGAAAACTAAGGTTGATAATTCCACACGTGCAGTAATGCTCAATGCACCCTGCCTTTGTTACTATCAAAGAAAGGGTATAAGCTGTGGTGTGCATTTGTACTTAATTCTTTACTTTACACTTAGAGTTCCCCTTCACACCCATTATCTTAGCACAGTAACTCTGCAAAAAGTGCAGAATACAGAGGGATTACTCCCCCCTCTTATCAAAGAAAACCAAAGAAGTACACACAAATCTTCAAAAATTTTCACTACAAAAATGTGTCAAGGATTTGTTCATATAGCAGAGAATTATTAAGCATAATCTGTTTTCCAGCTCCTGAGATGAGCTCTGAAGATTTAAAATTTTAAAGCAAATGAATGCACAACTCTTGTAGCTTCAAGGCATTCAGAGCCTGGTAAGAGGAGAATGGGTTAGGAGAGTCATAACCTAATCTAAGATTGATTCTACCATGAGGGTTTGTGCTAATCTCATGGCACTGGTTGAGTTGGGTGCTCAGGTATGGGTGGTTGAGCAAGAAGTGTTCAATGGCAGTGGATTGAAAAGCATTAGCAGAGATGGGAGACCCAGTGGGCATGGGGTGCCTACAGTAGCTAAAAGTTAAGCTAAAGAATGAAGCCCCATTTGTGCTGTTGAATAACACAAAATTTCTCAATTCATATTTCAAAGCTAGGACAGCGAAGCATCAATAGAGGGATACAAATTACAGCCTTAATGTTCCTTGGGATGCAATTAATAAGTATAGAGAAGCCTGACCATCAAAGACATCAGAGCAATTCATTAACCTCTTCAAGATGTTAGAGAGTTGGGCCTGAAAGGGCATGCTCATAATCCCTAGTTCTCAGGAGGATCCTGATTCAGGGTCAGTCTAGGCTCCAGGGCGAGCTAAATAACTCAGAAACTTCATGAGAGCTTGTGTGGTATTGCCAAAAAGAAGGTGGAGGATGGGGATATAACTCGGTGGTAGAGTGCTTTATCTGCCTGGCTATCATGTGCTAGGCAATGAGTTAAATCCCGGGGATGAGGGAGAAGGAGGAGAGGTCTTAGAAGGTAGAATATGCTCTTAGCACACTGTCTTAGTTAGGGTTGCTATCACTATGATAGAACACTGTAATCAATGCAAGTTGGGATGGAAAAGGCTTATTTGGCTTTCACGTCCATATCATTGTCCATCATTGAAAGAAATCATGGAAGGGACTCAAACAGGGCAGGAACCTGAAGGCAGGAGTTGGTGCGGAGGCCATGGAGGGGTGCCGCCTACTGCCTTGTTCTACCTGGGTATGCCTACACACAATGAGCTAGGTCGTCCTTCATCAGTCACTAATTATGAAAATTCCTTACAGGTTTACCTACAGCTTCATCTTATAAAGCACTTTCATAATTGAGATTGCCTATTCCCCAGTTGACCTAAAACTAGCCAGCACACACATAAAATAATATTTACCTCAAACCAATAGCTAATATGAAAAAACCTCTCCAGGGGACAGTAAGGGTCCCCAGTGAAATTAGAGGTCAAAGATGGGTGTGGTGGAATATAACTTTAATCAAATCTCTTGGGTTTGCAGAGGCAGGAGGATCTCTGAGTTCCAGGCCATCCTTGGTTATGCGGTGAGATCCTGACTTAAAAACATAAAAATTAGAGATCAAGGATGCCAGCTATTGTGCCATTTATTGACATTATTCTACAGTTTAAGGCAGTGCAAAAAAAAAAAAAAAAGATAACATGTTTAAATAACATGCTGATCTTAGCTGGGCAGTAAGCAGACAGCATGGGAGAGTAGAGTGTGTAGCCATGGACACCACAAATGCATCCAAAGTGGGTAGAGTGAAGGGAAACTGGAAAACTAAATGAGGAGGCATAGACAAGCTTAGAGAGAATAATCCCTGACCACAAACGAACATTATAAGGGTGTTCAAAGATCAGTAGCAATCCTAAGAGCGGACAAATGAGCATGCAGTTCAGAACACAGTAGTCTCAGTGTTCAGGCGACATTTGCTGGAGCTGAGTAGTGTAGCAACGTACACAGTTAAGAGTGAACACACTGTGTGCAGCCCCCAGGCCAGAGTGAGATCCCATGATGTAGCACAGAAGCGCTGTATCGGGAAGTGCACAGCCTGAAGCATGTTTGAGTCTACCAAAAAAAAAAAAAATTGTTCTAATTTGAAGGTGGTAAGGAGTTTGGCAGCAATGAAAGGTCTCAGTGCTTTCAAATTCTGTTATAACCCACAGTTTAAGAAGCCCAGATAGAAAGGAGCTGCCACGTTACCTCTATTTAGTATGCACCCTTTGTCTTAGTAAACATAAATGCTAAAATTTTTTAAGCTATAAAATACACGAGTATTAAATATTCATAAATCTGCTCCGGGTTCCTTCGCAGGAAACCCACTAATTCACCTAGCCCCTCCTGCATTCTTCCAAGTCTACATTTGTGAATGTTTACTACGGAAATACTTTGTTCTGTCTCAGGGTTTACTTTTTAAATAAATGCTTTTATGTACTTTGTGCAATATGATTTTCTTCATTGAGCCATAGATTTGGGGGGTATGTTGGTGTTGTGTATATACACAATGTGGAGGTATTCCCATGGTCAAGTGCATGTGTCTTCCAGTTTTATTACTAGTGTGTGTGAAGTGCCTAGCCTATCGTGAAGGTAAGATCTAAATTCCTGCCTGAAAGTTTGAGGTCCATAGATGTCGCAAAGCAGAGCTGTATCTTTCTTCCGTCTGTGCTTCACCTGGCTGTTGATGCTACAGGTTATTCTTATGATGTCGTCTCCAAGGCAGGAACCATCACTGATACCACCTCTCTTTTGAGCAAGTTTTGGACAACCATACAAGTGGCTGGACATTTCACTAGGGAATAGGTGGTGGAGACCCTCTCTTCCTCACCTTTCAAGGCTCTGTTTGAGGGAAGCCCACACGACTGGCTTCTCAGCCTCACCCTTTGTCAGTATACTAAACTCCCTGGGCTTTGCCATTGCATGTGATGTGGGGGGAGTAGCACCAGGTATAGAGTAGCTCTGTCTTCCTTCTTGTGGATATGAGCATGCTCAGTGACATGGGAAGAAATGGGCCCTGATACCTTTTGGGCCTCCTCCCAGTCTTTACAGATGAGTTCTGGTCATTCCACCTTGACCACTTTTGAACATCTCTAGCACGCCCCACCACTGGAGAACCAATCTTCTAAGTTGTCACCTTGTCCTTGTCCTTTAAATCCATTTTGAACAGTGCCTGGTAAAGGGTTCCCAACAGTTCTGCTGAAATACTCTGATTTTCTAAGGTTTTCTGTGTCTCTCTGTTATCTGTACAACCGAGAGTGGATAGTCTAGTATTTCTTCCCAGGCATTCAAACCAGCCTGGGGAGAGGCCTGGCAAGAAATAAAATTCAAGTGGCTGAGCTCCTGGAGCCTCAGCCCTACACTATGACCTGGGACGTTTCAGATTCACCTAGATATCCCATGAGACTTGGTGGGACATCTTCCTGTCCAAATGGGAAATGTGCTGAAACAGGGGACATTTTCCAGGTTTCTTCTCCCTCGGCCCTCTGTTCATGGCCAGCAGCACTCTGCTCAGAACTGAGTAGGTTGTGACTACCAGGGCCAGTTTTAGCAACCCTACCCAACTAGCAGGCAGATTTAGAGATGCTGAGTTTTCCCAAACTTAGAATGGGCCTCCAAAGAGCCAGGGCCTTCCTTCAGATCTGGCTGTGAATGCCCATCCCCAATAATCAAGTTTAAATGCCAGTGTGTAATGTCCAGCGAGACCAGTGTTTCCCTCAACACAAAGCTTATTTACCTGGAGCTCCAACAGGGTTTCTGCAACAGGTTCTTTTTGTCCCTGGGAGACTCTCCCTTACTGTGCTAAGGGTCTGCTTCAAATACTACTCACTCCTGCCTTGTAAATCCCCTTGGCTGCTTGCTAAGAGATACCAAACTCATTTGTCTAGTCCGTCTACCTATTGTTGTTTGGCTATTTACCAGGCCCTGGCATCCCCTCATCTCCAAATGCCTACTTCCAGTATCTGTACCTTGGGTAGCTCATATGTCATCTCTATCATTCAAATTGCTCTCTTTCCACAGGGCCCCTCCTTCCCTATCCCTTTTAAATTGTGTGTGTGTGTGTGTGTGTGTGTGTGTGTGTGTGTGTGTGTGTGTGTGTGTGTTTGGAGTCTGAAGTTAGCATATCTACATTCTTGGTTTGCTTTTCTCACAGGAAATATGCATAGTGTAACCCCAGCTTTATGAAGATAGAAGTTGAAGCTCAAAGGGAACAAATGCCATGCCTAGATACATGTGACACCCAGTAGTTGACCTCTGACTCCCAGGTTCCAAAGCCCTTACTCTTGAACTAACTGTGCTTCCAGGAGAAAGGGAGGGATCCTCACTGCTTGCAGGAAGTGTGGGAGCTTTGCTCTGCCCAGTGTGCTTCTTGGCTCCTTCCAGGTCTACCTAAGCAGTGTGGAGAGAGCTGATCTGATATGCTATATTTATGGGTAGGACTCATTGCTAATCATGCCACATCATCTCTGTGAAAACATTGGGTTTATGTATGAATATATGGGTTTCTAATGAAATAGTTTTAACAAACCCCAAATAGGCATCTTTAAAAAGCAATAGTGGAAAAGAAATCCATGTGTTCTGAGGATGCCTAGAGAAGAGCAAGGATGTGGTCTTGCAAAAGATGATGTAATTTTGCTGTGCCTGAAGCCATCGTCTCAAGAAAAAAAAAAATGTCTTTGCCAGATTCTCCAACAAAAAGATCAACACACCAGAGATATAAAGAAAGTTGGCCAAGGATAGGTCTTTAATTGTGCCAGATAATGTTTGTGTGTGTGTGTGTGTGTGTGTGTGTGTGTGTGTGTGTGTGTGTGTTGGTTTCACCAGAGCAAGAGGAAGGACAGTTGACAGAGGGTTTGGGTACCTTAATCCAGACAAGGAGCTTGAGAAGAGCCTCAGAACCATGAAGGAGCCTGGGTACAGAAATGCCAAGAAAATCTGATCATATGTTACCCCAACATAGGCAAAGGCAGAAAATGGAGAGAAGCAGATATCAAGAATACAGAGAGAAGGGTTCGGTGCCAGGGTAAGAGAAGACAGCAGAGTTCCTGAGAGAACACCAGCATCTCCCTGACCTGCTCTTTCAAGTTGCTCCGTCCACTGATGGACATTGGTCCTGGTGGGAGGACCAATAGTGTGGCTGACCTTACTACAAACTTCAGTGCAGAAAGATGGCCTGGCCTATCACTGCACAGAGCGCTGGGCCTACCATGGAGGGGCTGAATTCCACATGGAGGCACTTGGCTGAACAGGTAAGGCTGAGAGAAAGCCTGGGCTGATTGAGAGTCTAAAGTTGGCTTGCAGCTTTCCTTTTACAGACCTGGGCAGCCTCAGTAAGATTATCTTCCTCTCAAGATCCTCAGTTTCTGAGCACAGTGAAGAGACTGGGGGATGAGTGTTATGCTCTTACAATGTTATACAATAGACTCAGCCTGGGAATAAATGCATTAGTGAATGTGAAATTGGTGTCAGTGGGGCTGTTAACCTCCTTCTAAGCAAAATTATGTCATACTCGAAGGGTGCCGATAAAAGGGTTGATGGTATTCAGATGAATGAGGACAAGGTCTCATTAGGGAGGAATGCAGAGGTAGGGACACTGGAGACAGGAGCTCAGAATCACACTATAATGGAACACATCAACGCCATCCCAAAGAGTCCAGTGGGGCCAAAATAGGATGGCAAGGGGGTGTGTCTCAAAGGAAGGAGGCATTTGAGCACTTGAGTGTGAAAAGGAGAACTTGAGCTCATCCAAAGGAAACTGGGACTCAGAGCAGAAAGACCAACCAGGCAGAGCAGCATGTACACCAACTATCAGAGGTCAGGGAATGTGGGATTCATCAATGGAGATGATACCCAGGATTTCATTTAAACTGGAGCATGATCCACTAGCTTATGGCAAGGAAGGAGACACCTAGAGGGGAGGGCCAGCAGGTGCTGATCCACAGCGTTCAAGAGCTAACAGAAGAAACCAGACAACGGGCTTCCAATCAGGAGAGCTGAAGCTGTAGACTGAGTCCCGGAGGGAATGCAGACACCATCCCCATCACGGTTTCCCAGCCTGAGCATCTGTGCCTCACCACCTCCTCTTCCTCCCTCTTGTCTCGAACTGATAATGCTGAGTTTAAATAGATTCATCTGCCATCCACAAAATCTGCTGCTTGACTGCCCATTCAATAGGAAGACAGCTCATGGCTCAGTTACAATCCATTGCAGGTTAAGTCTCAATTAGGGAACGCAGATTACGGTGCACTGTTAAAATGACAGCTTATGGGAAGAGGTGAATTTTCTAAGGCCCCGGAGTTATAGGGCGGCATGAATGAAATTAAGGCAGGCCCAGTCCCTCTGTTTATCTGGCTCAAGTCTATGAGCCTTGCATCTTCTGTGCCTCTGACATTCCTACAATAAAATGAGGACACCCACATGCCCCAACACCTTTTCGTTATGCAAGGCACAGATTAAATAGAATGCTCCCAAGGCTGGTGTACTTCAGGACACAGGTGAGAGCCTGCTCGAGAGGGGAACATTTCTTTCTCACCCGATCCTGGGACTTCATTACCAGCATCAACTGAGACATGTATGTCACCTAAAGAGCCCTTAACTGAGTGTCACTGAGGAAAGGAGGGATTCTAACTCGTTACCAGTAAAGAGAATGAAAAGCTGAGGTTTGACATAAAGTTCTCATCCTGCCATTATCAAATAATTAATATTATTATTTTAATACCATACTTGACTTGAACTGATCCTTTCTGGGTGCCAGGTATCATAGAAATGGCTCCCACACATCATCCTTAATCCTGACCAAAAAAAAAAAAAAAAAAAATCCCAGAAAGGAAGCCTTCCTATTGCATGGATAAAGAAATGCACCTTGGAGGCTTTGTGGCTCATGTCCTAGGTGACACAGGGACCCTCTGCGGCACCCGAGGACTGATCGCCCTGACTCCATACCTTGTTTCTGAGAGATGTGTGACCTTGGGCAGTGCAGACCCCTCATCTGTGATGTGGCAGATAATGATAATAATTCATGTTGTGGAAGGACTCTGGGAATAAATAAATCAAAATGAATAAAATAATTCTAACCTGGCTGGACTGCTGTCAGGATTGAATAAATTGATATGGGAGAGTGCTTGGTAAATGGCAGTGCCCCCTACTAATGTTATCATCATTATTATTATTATTCCAAAAATATGGCTTCTCCCATACAGTAAAACCAACTGTGGCATGTATATATGGCAACATGTTTCAGAAACAATTTCCATTGTGACAGGTTGCCTCCCTATCATGTTATTAAAAGGTTAAGGAAAATGAACAGTGGAGGATTAAGATTAGATCTTTCACACATGAAACCACAAAATCAATAGAGCCCCCTTAATCTATCTCATGATATGAAGAAATATACTGAGGTGCCTGGAGCAATTACTCAGGAAAATGTCAACAGGTATTGACAGGAAGCCTGGCAGGGAGATGGCGGCCAAGGCTCGGCCACTGGCTCCCTCACCTCTCGGCCAAAGGAGACTAATAATGTTCCCAGAACTTCGGAGGGTGTGAGCCCTGAGACCAGGCACTCTGCATTCCCCCAAAGCTCTGCATCTGCTTTGTCTGTTTCTGCAATTGGGTCAGAGCTGCATGGGGGAAAAAATGAGCCTTGCAGCAGCACCATGGGGAGTACGTGATGACACCTATTTGTGGTCACTATGGGGCCTTGTTAAAACCTGCTATTAGTGTCCTTATACTGTGATGGTCATTATCACTGTCGCTGAGGATTATTTAGCATTTAGAGAATGCTAGCTATTTTCCAGCCACCTGTGGGATTGGAAACTAAGGTTGGAAAAGGGGGCATGGGAACAGCAGAGGAAGAAGGAACGTGGTGAGTATGCCAAGCAGGCATCTAAGCCAATAATTTAAGATTTGGCTAAATCCCAGACTTAAGCCAGGCACTAGGACACCCTGAGAGAGAATAGCCTTTCATCAGTCTTGACAGCTTCATGGTTCTCTAGCTGTGTGACCTTCTCCTACACTTGGACATACAGGACAAAAAAACAACTTCACATGTGGAAAATCTGCCGAGACTCAAGCGAGACAAACATTGTCCCTCAACCCATAGAGCCCCATACAACTCTCCTCTCTTTACAGAGAAAGGTCTGAGGATCTGAGAAACACAGCACCTTGCCTAGAGTCACACACTGGTGGACGACAGAACTCAGTGCAACTCAGGCTGCTGTGCCACAGATGTCCAGTGTGCCAGTCTTCAGTGTTGTTTCTCAAAAGCGCCAGTCCCCACTGGGCATGATGCACACCAGTAATCCCACTTCTTTTGGAGGCTGAGTCAGAAGGATCTCAAGTCCCAGGCCAGCCTGGGCCACATAGTGAATTTGAGACCACCCTAATCTACATACCAATGTACTGTCTTAAGAAGGAGGAGGAGGGAGGAGAGGAGAAAAAGAGAAGAAGAAGAAGGAAGAGGAGGAGGAGGAGGAAGAGGAGAAGAGGAAGAGGAAGAAAAGAAAAGAAGAAGAAGAAGAAGAAGAAGAAGAAGAAGAAGAAGAAGAAGAAGAAGAAGAAGAAGAAGAAGAAGAAGAAGAAGAAGAGATGAGGAGGGGAGAAGGGTGGAAGGGGAAGGGGAAGAAGGGGAAAGAAGAAGAAGGGAAAAATCCCAAACCAGAAACTGTGGCTCAGCCAGAAATATAGGGCAGAACTAACTGTTCAGCTCATTTCAGACACAGCCAAATAGTGGGACTCACAGATGTTTAGTGTATCAGCAGCAAGGGCCCTAAAAGGAATACAGAAAATGAGCAGCCCCTGGAGCCTGCCAGGAAGGCCTGGACTTAAAGCTCAAGGTTTATAACTAAGCCCCACTGTCAAGGTCCTCGCTGGCTGTCCTCCCATACACAAGGACTCACAGTGTGAGGTGTGGGGATAGAGCAGCCCCAACCTTCCTTCTCTAAACTGATTAATAAAAGCCAGTGTGGTGTCCAGGCTCCGGTGCATCTTTGCCCCATGTCAAGAAGGTGGACTCTGATCACCGCCCACTTTCCAGCCTCCAAACGAACCCCAGTGACTCTGGGTTCAGCACCTTGTATTGCTTGGCTCTGAAATACCCAGGTAATCCTGTAAGGATCGCTGCTTTGTTATAGAAGTGGAAACCTGTGGTTTGGAAGAAACATGGCGTTCTCGAGGCTGCATACAAGTGGCAGAGACAAGCCTAAACCTAGTCTCTGGGGTGGGTGAATCTCAAGACTCTTCCTCCCACTTACCCTGTGACCCATTTCAACAAACAGAATGTGAGAGATATTTAAAAAAAAAAAAAAAGAATCAGTTCAAGTACATCAAGATACAACTGCTTCTGCATTGAGCTCTTGGGAGCCCTCCCTGTGCTTCCATGTAAGCTGCCTAGCTTCCCTGATGGGCAGAGACCATCCCAGCCGCCTGTGGGGTGGGATGGCTCCTTGACAAGGCAAAGCCCTTAGGAGAACCCAGACTCCATTTGAGCTGTCATAGCCAGCCCTTACCCATCAAGGAGCCGAGCCACGTCGAAGGCCCTGTGAGTAGAGCCTGTATGACTGCAGCCTGCTGGCTGGTGACCATCCCTGCTGTGTTCAGCCTAAGTTCTTGACCTACAGGATTGTGGCAATAGTGATATTGTTGATTTTTTTAAGCCTTTCTGTTTTGGGGTCATTTCTTCTGATAACAGAAGCCCTGCATATCCATGACTGCAACAAGAAAGCTTGACCTTTCAGCCGCTTTGCTCTCTTGCTCCTGGCTTCACAAGTACAGATAGATGCTTCTCCTATTTCCCTACCCTCGCCCCCAACCCAGGAACCGATGGAGAGCTACTAATTCATCCTTATAGAGATATGCAATGATTTGAATTTATTTCCTCTCCAAAAAGATGAAGGCTCTTTAAATGCAGTGAGCCAGGCCTGGTAGTTACTGATGTACCCTCCACCTTAGCGTAGAGCTTGGTCCACTGCGCAGTGAACATTGAAAAATAATTATTTTTGAATGTATAAATGAATCGATGGAAAGTCCAGATTTGTATGAAGTTGAGAGCATTTGAAGCGCCCAGATTGAAAAATTGTTCATTTGCTGGGCTAAGGAGTTTGAACTTGGTCCTATAATGAGTGAATGAGCAGATGAACAAAGTGGATTAGGTTTCACCGTTTGCTGCAGCTAATCCACAAAATCAATGCAAATACATAATCCATCCAGTTGTTTAAAGTCCCCCAGGTAATTAGTTCCGTGGCACATTGCCAACTACTATCCCAGTTTTCCTCCTCGCACATTTGAGCATTCCTGGAAATATTTGAAGCAAAAAAAAAAAAAAAGTCCTATGAATATTTTTCTTGTCTTTAAGTTCAGCTGCCTACACTGAATTTATTTTTATTTACTATTATCATTAGTGTGTGTGTATGTGTGTGTGTGTGTGTGTGTGTGTGTGTGTACATACATGCCAGAGGCCAAAAAACATCTTTGAGGAGTCAGTTCTCTTCTTACACTTTTACACGATTTCCAAAGTTTAAACTTGGGTCACTAGGCTTGCCTTCCAAGAACAGTTCAATTCCCCCATGGGTCCCCTATTATCCCTACCTCATAAAGGTTCTACTCCACCACCACTAACGTGCCAGTGACACACACCATGGGGTTGAGGGAGACACACACTGAAGCCATGTCTAAACCTTAGCATTTGCTATCCGTGTCTGTCAGGGAAAACAGCCTGTTTATACTCTGTGGACCTAACACACACAAGAAGAAGCCTGTGCACATCGGCACAGAACCAGCCACCTGTTCTCCTCATGAAGAGATATACAAAGAAAGGACACACAATCCCTCTGTCTATCAACGCAAGACAAACAAAACCCTTGGGTAGCCGTGAGCCTCTCTCGGGAAATAGACACCACCTTTGTGCCTCTCCAGAGCAGGCAGGACGGGGATGGCCGCTTCTCGGCCCTGACTTTTCCAATGAATGTGCGCCATGCTGGGAGATGGGGAATGAGAATTAGGGAAGGGAGAGACCATTAGTTTAGGTAATGCTAGTCAATACAGCAGAAAATCACTGGCGCCTCTGTGGCACAGAACAGCGGTGATCTCTTTCTTACTCAATAACCGTCTGCTCAGCAGGGGGTGGGAAAGATCCTGTTCTGTGCAGTCCTGATGAGATCTTGGCTGCCCGTCTACCCTCTTCTGTGTCCGCTTCCAAGTTCATGCCAGCTGTCCACAACTGGAAGGAGAGAAGAAAGTCTGTGCATGTCCTATGTGCATCTCTTTAAGCGACATCACTACTGCACACCTTGCCTGGGAGGTCAGTGTCGTAGCTGCTGGGTCCTGTGCAGGGTAAAACCGTTGCGGGTCTCTCCTCCTCGGCATCTTCTTACTACCTTCTGACACGACAGAAGCTTGACAACATGGGAGAAACTTCTCAAGTGTCGCTGTTGACTTGAGATTCATTTCTGTATGGTGAAGAGCCTAGGAGGCCCACCTTTTTACTGAGGAGCAATTAGTAGTTGATAGCAGCTGGGGAGGAATAGTTATAATTTATTTGGGGATACGGCCACTAGTAGGTTGCTCCTGTGGGTGACCCCATACCCCTGTACTAACTGGACACAGTGGGGATATATAGATATAGGTAAATACAGAGACAGTGATAGATATAGATAGAGAGATAGATAGATAGATAGATAATAGGTAGATGATAGATAGATAGATTGATAGAAGATAGATGATAGATAATTGATAGATGATAGATAATTGATAGATGATAGATAGATAGATAGATAGATGATAGGTAGATAGAAGATAGATGATAGATAGATGAGGTGGGAAGAAGGGCAGTTGAGAGTGGGAGCTGGAGAAGGTGAATATGATCATCATGTGTTGTATACAACTGTGAAATTCTCAAATAATAAAATGTAAATGATAATAAAGGAAAATAGATGAAAATGTTCCACAGGCTTCTCTACAACCTGCTACGATGGGGACATTCCCTTCATTGAAGCTTCCTCCTCTCAGACCTTAGCTAGTGTCAAGTTGGCATAAAACTATCCAGCACACTGCTGTAACCAGCGTGGGGGAGGGGCCACCCCACTGTGGACGGTGCCATCTCTGGGTTGGTGGCCCTGGGTTCTATGAGAAAGCACTCTGAGTGAACCGAGAGAGAAAAGCCAGCAAGCAGCACCCCTCCATGGCCTCTGCATCAGCTCCTGATTCCAGGTTCCCACCCTGCTTGAATTCCTGTCCTAACTTCTTTTGGTGATGAACTGTGGTGTGGACGCACAAGCCAAATAAATCCTGTACTCCTCAAAGTAAGTAAGTAAGTAAGTAAGTAAGTAAGTAAGTAAGTAAGTAAGTAAGTAAATAATAGGCAAAGTGGCATATATCGCTTCTCCCTCTCTTTCTCTGAACAAACTTTAGACCCAATAATGAGCAGTAATGGGAGCTGGGACCGGAAGGGGATGTGGCCTCCGTCATCAGCGGTTCTCTTGGCCACAAAGGAATGAGACTCTCCTGTATACCAGGGCTACGATTGGTTTTCCTTTTATTTTCTTCC
The DNA here is from genome assembly GCF_900095145.1 of Mus pahari. Lineage (NCBI taxonomy): Eukaryota > Metazoa > Chordata > Mammalia > Rodentia > Muridae > Mus > Mus pahari. Next base: position 55,621,404 of record NC_034595.1, read on the forward strand.
TTCTTTCTCATTTGGATCTTGTTTTCTCCAGAGGGTCCTCCCGTGAGCTTGCTGCCCGCTCAGCCCGCCACACTTCTTCCAGGAACAATTTTAAGCCACGGAGATGATGATACGCATGCCATGCTTAAGGAGTTGCAATGTGCACAGCCGCCTCCTGGGATGTGGTTGGCGCAGCCGGCCATCTGCTAAGGGCTCTTTAAAAGCAGGTGCCCCGGACCTCAAGGAAAATCCTTCAGTTCAGTCTTACAGAGATCAGTGTTTTTCAGACACTGACTGAGACTCTGCTGCTGCCCACAGGTTGTGTGTGTGTGTGTGTGTGTGTGTGTGTGTGTGTGTGTGTGTAAGAAGCAAACTCACACGGCCCAGAACAGTGCTGCTCTGACCAGCTGCCGCTCTCCGCCCCTGGGAGTTAATACGCCTTCCTTAACAGAGCCACGATCTCTGTCCTAGCACTTCTGCCTTTGTGCAGAGCTGTGCAGTATCCAAAGCCGCTCACCGACAGCATGGCATTGGCCTCTCTCGGAGACTCACTCAATGCTTATGCTCTGCTCCTATCTCTGCCTCGGGGCTTCCTTGCTCCAGTGCCTTTCCCTAATCCATTCTCTGCACTGCAGCAGAAAGACTCTCTATCACAAAGCAAGCTGCCCCTCCCCTCAGCCCCTGATGTTCAGATGCTCTCCCAGCGCTTAGAATAAATTCCATGTCAGCAGCACTACCCATGAGGCCCCAGTAACGATCCCAGCCAACCTTCACATTTTCTTTCCTCTCTACAGATAGTCATGCTGACTCCCCTATGTGGGAGACCTTTGTGTCTCTACCCTGATACCCTCTGTCCCTGCAGGGCTACAGACCCTCCCTCTGTTTTTCTGACTTCTCCTTAACCCTTAAGACAAGCTGCCTTCTGAGAATACACTCCCCCCCCCGCCCCCGTCAACTACATACATGCTTATGCACTTGTCCTGTGCCCAGAGCATACCAAGCAGACCTCTGTCACAGTGCAGTTTCCACAGGAAGCTGCCGGCTCTCATGGACAAGGGCTAGTGCATCTTGAGACCTAGTGACTTGGCACTGTACCCACTGTCGAGTAGGTGCTCAATAAACGACCACTGCCACGTTATTGTCTGCATTTGCAACTCGGGTAAGAATTGCTTAGAGACCTTAAGAGATTTGTTCAGGATATAAATTAATAAATAAGTGACAGTGATTAACCTTGACTAGATTAACAAGTTTAACAAAACATGCCCTTGAGCGTGTGAGGTGAGGCCTCTCTAGAGATTGTTAGATGGTAGGTTAGATGGCTGGGGGCATCTCTAGAGATGGTTAGATGGTGAGGGTACTCATGGAATGAACATATCACTGGCTTGTTTCATTCATCGCAGGATGGCATTAGTTGCAGGTGTTGAAAGATGGTGCTTAGAGTCTTGTTGGGGCAAGTAGGACTCTAGGGCTCTTCCTTGGGGACTTTATCTTGTTGTGGCCTCTTCCCATATGCTGCGTGATCATTTCTCGACTTTCAAGAGGCGAAGAATCTTCGCCACATGCTTCTGCCAACATGATGTTCTGCAATAAGCCAAGTTGCTTTTGATCATGGTATTTACCACAGCAATAGAAAATAAAGACACAAACCCAGAAGCTGACTGAACCAACACAATTACCAGCTTTGCCCAAAGGTGATAAGTGACCTACCAAGAATGCAGTGCTTTTGTGGCAAAACCATAAAACTCGGAGTTTGTAGTGGACCTGGGTGGAGGCTGTAGAAACCCATCAGCAGAGGTTGGCATATGGATTCAGATAGTAATGAATTTCAACAAAGGGTTTAAAGGTCTAGGGACATATGACCCATTTTAAAGTTCCCTCCTGATCAACAGTAAGAAGTACAGCCCTTAGCAGCTAGACCAGGGGACTGATGAAGTCTTACCTTTTCGCCAGACTTGAAGCAATGTTGACACTCTCAAAGAGTGGAGGAGAGCCTCTGAATATGAAAAGACAAGAGTCTGGGGGTCAGAAAAAACCCAAAAGCTTTATACCTAGCAATGGATTTGCTGCCATCCAGCTGTGGAAGCAGCTGAGAAGCTGCAACCTCCAGGCATGGGAGGGATCTCGGGTTTGTTGATTTCAAACAGGTCAAAGATCTAGCTGTGGGAATGTTAGTTACTATCTCTGCAACCGCAGGCTGCCTCCCACATGACCTTCCGAGAGCTGCATGGAGAAGCTCAGAGGGTGCTATGATGTTAAAATTCCAGATGTTTCTAGGGCCCAAAGGACCTGTGAGGCAGGGACAGGCCAGCTGGGAGGGTTTACTCGTCCAAATGACATTGGCATAAAACAATGAGTAGTATTTAACCCCCTGTGGCACCTATTCTGGGCAAACATAGAGGTGATAACCCATGATTCATTTCTGTAATGTTAACTTTTAGGTTCCTTCATAGGTGATTGGCAGTGAGGAGGTCCAAAGGAGATCTTATGATATAAGGACTTGATTCCTCCTCTTAGTCCTCTTACATATGCTGTAGTGTTTTTGTCTTTTTGGTTCTCTCTCTCTCTCTCTCTCTCTCTCTCTCTCTCTCTCTCTCTCTCTCCTTTTTTCCTTAGAAAATGCCTGATTGGTCTCAATTAATGATTGATGTTGGGGAGCCCAGCTCACTGTATTTGGGGTCAATACTTGGCAGGTGAGCCTTGGATGTGTAAAAAAAAACCAAGCTGAGCATTTGTAGACAAGCCAAGAAGCAATAAGCCCCCATGGTCTTTGTTTCTGTCCCTGCCTCTGACTTCCCTTCAGGATGAACTGGGATCCGGTTGATGAAACCAAATAAACCCATTCCTCCCTAAGTTGCTTTCGGTTGTGGTTTCTTTATCATGGCAATAGAAAGCAAACTAATCCACGCATGGATGGAAATGGGAATAGTTCTTGGAACTCAATTTTCTGCTTGTTTACCAAAGATTAACTATGCTAATCGATTGTGTCAAAGTTCAGGTCAACTGCATCCTTTGGGGATGTTAGGGAGACAGTGCCTTGTGTTTGAGTTACTGGTGACTGTAATATGAGCAGGTTGCTCTGCAGTAGTAGAGCATGTGCTGCTGAGCTGTGGGCACAGGGAATGTGAGGGGACCACTGTCTTCCCAAAATGTCCCCCTACTCCTTCTCTACAACTGCAGCCCGGCTACTCCAGTAGACACAGAGAGGTGGCAGGCTGGGAGAGCGCTCCAACTTATATTCAGAAGTAGGTGAAGGGTGTCATATTTTAAACATTCAAACCTGGAGACAGCCTAAAGAGTGGATGTCAATGAGTGGTCTCTGCTTTACTGATAAGACAGTTTTGGAGAAATACGCAAGGGCAGAGAACAGCAAATGCTTTCTCTTCCCACCCTCAAGTGTCACATATCACCCCTTTCTCTGAGGTTCTTCACCACGCTCCCAGCTCTCCCAGCCTCTGCCCTTTAAAGAGTTGCAGGTTGGTTTGTGGACATGGTTTGACGAGTATAATTTGTGATTTGATTTTAGAGTTGATTCTTGCTTCACTAAGCTTCCAGTATTCACATCCTACCTTAGCTTTGCACGGTGCACCGTCTTCCCTCAGCTCGGTGCCACTGTCTGCAGGTTGGAATCAGGACCACAGGACCACAGTCTAGGTAGGACTCAAATGTGTAAATGCCTACCTCACGTCTGGTCATAAACTATCTGACAGGGGCTTTTTTTTCCTTCCCACCCTTCCTCCCTCCCTTCCTCTCTTCCTTCCTTCCCTCCCTCCCTCCCTCCTTCCTTCAAATGTCATGTGTGTACAACATACATATGCAGAGGTCAGAGGAGGACATTGGGTACTCTCCCCTATCATTCTTTATCTTATTCCTTCAAGACTGGGTCCCCTAGCCCTGGAGACTGTGCTCGCTACAGATGCTTGTGACCAGACTGAGCGGGGGTTTTGTTGGGGGGATTTCTTTTACACATGGGTACCGAAGATCTGAGCTGAGTTTTCCTGTTTGCCCGTGTGTTATTACATTCTAAGCCATCTCCCAGGTCTATAAGAAGCATTTGTAGATGTTTTAAGGAAAGTGGCTGAGTAGATTATGTGATTTCTAGAGTACTTCTGCTTGGTCTTTAAGTTGACTGAATGGGGAGGCGTAGCAGGTTACCTCAGAGCCATCCTGAGCAACAGAAAGCTGTGGATGGGGATGCCCAGCCTAGGCATAAATAGTGGCACGAAGACCTGCCTTGGCTGTGCTCAGCCCTAGAGAAGTAATCAGGGTTTCTATAACCTGGAAAGCGAGGGAAGTGGTAGGTGAAGAGTCTGCTAGCCACTCATGTATATTACCTGTGGCTCTCAACGGTCTCCAGCAAATATTAGAGACAAACGTTGGCTTTTCCTGAAACAATGCCTGCTAAACTTTACTTCCCAGCAAGGTCAGGGCTAGTCATCCCATAAGTAAGACACTATAAAAGTTGTGTCAATGCCCAATTATATATTTGGATGTTTTCTTAAAAATTACAGTTTTTGCAACACCTCCTTGCATGACATTGCACATTTAGCTTCTCATCTAATTCTTCCAGCTCTGAGGCACTTGGTCAAGAGGAAACAGAGATGTCAGCTGTATCCGGAGCATACACAGTACCTGGCTGGCAGTGTTCAACGTATTCTGAATAGTTAAATTTACTTACGTTTTTATGTTTTATTAACATATACTAATCATGATAATAATGGCTTTCATTGTGACGTTTTCATGTGTATTTTTAATATATCTCCTATCACCCCTCCCCCCTCCACTGACCCCTTCAGCATAGCCCTGGGAGACAGGCACTGTTGTTATCTGTTTTATAGAGAGGGTAGTATGTGTTCTGGTTACACAGTTGAGAATTACATAGAAAGGATTTGAACTCAGATGGAAATCATACAGAGAGAGCTCTACCTCAGGTAGCTGGGCTCTGGGGCCCTCTCAGAGTTCCCACAAACCTCGGACTTGGATGCAGCCCCTTTACTGAGAACAGAACATGAGTCTGTGTAGCCAGCACGGGCCTGCACTCACTACTTTACCTGTATTAACCATCTAACCCTGAGCATTTGGGGGAGGAGGGGTTGGTATGTGGCTACCCGAAGTACTCAGGTAAGGCTGCTTCCATGGAATCACAGTTCTCGCTGTCCTAGGATTGCGGTGTCACAAGTGAGGACATCCCTGTTGTGCCAAGTTGAGGTTCCACAGGTACTGGCGCCTGTTTGCTTTGCTGACCTATTTGCTCTGTGTCAACAGAACTGAAAGCAGCAAGAGTGAGCAGGCTATTTCAACTATCCTCAAACCACACTGGATCTCCTGCCACACAGAAAATATGAAGATAGGGGCTCAGGTTTGGAGGGCACTGGCAAAGTCGTGTCTCCTCTGTGCTACTCTGGGGTGTCTCCATTTCCCTGGTTCCAGGTAAGTGGTGGGTACAAATGATTCTCTGATTGATCATGTGGCAGAAAGCCACATAATGCTGACCAACTCTGCCACATGCCTGTGGGCAGAGGAACGTCTCTCAAAGCGATTTGCTTGTGTCTGGCAAAATAAGATCAACAATTCCTTCTGAATTATCATGGACCCAAGTGGCTGGCAAGAGTGTCTGTTACAGAACTGGCATGGCTTAGTATATTCCATCGAGCTGTGAAGAGTAGGGTACAAGTTCTATAGCTGAATAAAGCTTTGGTCTGGCTCTCTGTGCAAAAGAAGATTTATTTTATATGAAAATGAGCCAGTTTACGTGAATGATCTTAATAATGGCATTGCGCTGCTCTACCTGCTCAACAGCCCAATATATCTAGGGTGAGGGAGGGAGTGGGTCGCTCAGACTCTCACTTTCTCTCTTCCTTTCTTTCCCCTTCCCCCTCTCTCACAAATATTTGTTCCCAAAGAGGAAAAAAAAAAGATTTATTTCATCAAAGTTTACATTCATAAGAAGTGAAGCAGCTAAAGAAAATAACTTTCGTCTAGGCTCCTAACTTGAGTTCCAAAGAAAGATGTGGCAGAGGAAGCAATCTGGAGACCTTCCTTGGGCCAGAGCAGTTCTCACCGTGAGATGTGGACGTTCTCGGGTACCTGGAGGCTCGTGAGCACTTGTGTAGAAAGAGAGAGAGAGGTACAGCTGTTCTTTCCGCTCAGATTGCTCCCTGCTAGTAACCTCTTATTCGTGGGAGCAGCACCAGTGTTCATGCACCTTCTGTTCTGAGCTCTGCACCATGCTATTCAGCCTCCTTGAGAACCTTCCCCAGGACCGGGATTCTGAGTCGTCACCACCCACCAGTGCTCACCTTTAGAACCAGCATGACCCTCGACTTGGTGAAGGGACTGACTGTGCATGCTTCCCATGCATTTCCTTCTGGGCACAGAGGACTCTGCAGGACCCAGTGAATTGTGCCTGGAGGGGAGAGCTCATACATCTCTCTCAGAAGCAGCATATCCCTCTGTCCACAAGTTCCTTGATGGCCCCAGAGGAGACAGAGCTGAACAAGCCCCAAACTCATATTCTCAGGGAGCGTGGCTATGTGGGGACAAAGGCAGAGACTTGTAAGAGTTGGTGCAGGGACAAATAACAATCAAGGGAGAGAGGGAGAGAGTGGCTGGTCCTCCTGAGCAGAGGGTCCTGGCAAAGAATGAAGGATGTACCAGGCGAAGGCATGGAGTTGTAAGAGAGAGAGCAAGCCTGGCTTGTTCCCATGGCTCCAGGTTCATTTCACTATCATTGAGTAGACAAAGTGGGAACTGGGAGGAGGAGGAGGAGGAGAGGAATAAGTAGCTAGGGGATGCAAACCATACCCTTCAGGCATAGACCTGAAGGGAAGGCATGGAGCAATGGGACGTACATATTGGCAAATTCCCTTTGAGGTAGGAACGGGAGCTCCACCAGGTGAGAACAGTACAGGCTACGAAACTCACAGCTGTGTGTGTCATGTAAGGAAGGAGTGACCTCTCATTCCCACTCTGCAGAAGGGCAAACTGATCCCCAGAGGGGAGAAGAGAATGGCTCGGGCTCAGTGGTCTTCCTGCTCTTCCTGACCCCTGATTGGATATTCTGATCTGCACCCATGATTTCTATGTACCAGTGCTGAGCGCAACCTGCCTTTGAGTATCACACCCAAAAATCAAATAAGAAAAGCATTCTGTTCAGGAGCAGAAAGTGCTGCAACCTCCTTCCCGTCGTAAAGGCTGTCTGTCGTCATTTCACTCGCTCAGGTCACACTGTCATATGGCCTATTGATCGCTATTGATTGTCACTCTGTTCCAGGCATGGACTCTTATTCTCACAGTCGTTCAATCACTTACAGGGGCAGAGAGAAGGAAACTGAAGACTATGTGAAGACTATGTGACTCTCAAGGCTACTCAGTCCATGTGTGTGTGGCGGGGTGCGGGTGCGGGTGCGGGTGCGGGTGCGGGTGCAGACCTCAAATATCCTCTCTGCCTTCTGCCTCGTCTTAATGCACCTCTCCCTTCCACCGGACTGGCTGGGAACCTAGGATGATTCTCTGAGACACATATTTGCTACTTTGCGATGTTGCTTTAAATTCCATGTCTGCCACAGCAAATGACAGAGAGAAATGGGGAACCTTTCCCCCAGAAGCCACCTCCCCACCAGCCAAGTGGAAGATGTTGTTTGCACGGGGATGCAGCTGCTAAACAAATTGTGTGTGACAGGAAAGTTGTTGTGTCAGGGTATTTCCAGAGAAAACCAAAATATATTGATGTGCCCTGTCCATAGAAGCTGAGGACTGGAAATTTACTGCTGACCTAATCCTGCTGCCCGTGATGGATCCATCTTTATTTTGATCAGAGAAAAGAGAGTGAGAGACCTGGACCCAGATCGATGCATCCTAAGGCTGGCAACGACATTCTGTGCACCCCCAAAGAAAGGCATGTCTGTGCCAGCACTCCCTCAGAAGGGGCATATTTCCAGAGAAGTGTAAGGCAGCCTATACTAACTTTTTTTTAAGATTGCAAAATGATAGAATATAAATATACCACAAAAACAAAATGACATGCAAGAGATATTCCAGGAGAGAACATCCTGATGAAAGGAGGGAACTGGGTCCCTTTGGGAACCATTGTGGATCTGGTTGGCGTGGCTGGGCAGGAGAATGCACAAGGCTTCGGCAAAGCACCCGGTCATGATGCTGCACACTGTGCATGTGTGTGAATGCATTTACAGGGCAGTGGAGCGACACTCAGCCTGCCTGTGACAGTTGTTGCCCCTGAAGAGGGTGGCAGACAGACAGAACCGGGGCTGATGTAAAACTCAGATGCCCAACCCCTGGAGATTCCTTTTACTTAAGGGCCATACAAGTGTAGCAATAGATTGACGGGAGTAGGAGGGTGATGGGGGAAGGGAGAGGGTGGGGAGGGCTGGTCCGTATGGGTGTGGGGCTCTGAGTGATTAGCTTTTAGTACTTCTCGTGGCAGTTTTATGTTAGGGAGGAATTGGACTTTGCATTCATGTCTGTTAATTGCATGTTGGGCTTTCATTATGGAACTTCCATACATGTTCATAATATACTATGACCGTATGCACCGCCTCTATTACTCTTTCTTATCTACTCTCCCCATATGGAGGCAACTCTGCAGAAGCTAAGCTGGCAGGCTTGTTTCTGTAGAAATTCCTCAGGGTGGAAGATGTCCATAGCTGCATGAAAGAAGCCTCAGTTGGACCTGTCGTCTGTGCAGCACCATGCCGTTCTCAAATTCAGAATGTCACTTGGCACTGGCCTTTCTTTCAGATTTCCATTTTGCAGCACTAATGAACCACGCTTGCCCAATGTAATTTACAAACACAGTATTTGTTCAGCTGATTATTCTATTATATTGCCACCTCCATAATGGAAATTGGGTGTAAAAATGAGAGATCTGGTGGTTATAAGTACTCCTTGCAAGTTCCTTTTGTAAGACATCATCTTGTCCATTAATGGGCTCTCAATTCTCAGAGATGATAATAATTGTGAATCTTAATAGTGACTTATCCACTTGGTCTCTACTGTGGCCCCTAATTGGGTTGATACCTTGAAAAAAATACACACACACACACACACACACACACACACAAACCAGTATAACTGCTTTGCAGTTGAAATAGAAAGAGGGTGCCCCACAGAGCTGTCAAATACACACTTAGGAGAAGCCAAATCACAGACAGTATTGTTTTGTCAAACCCAAGCAAATTAGTAAAGAGGAGCCCATCGGAGGGCCCCTGCTGGTGTGCAGCATCCTGCCTTGGTAACCACTTTCAAGTACCCACCTGTGGTTTCCAGTGGAGTCTTTGACCTTTTGTTAAAGATCCAACTTTACTAGGCAATTGATTTTCGTCGGTCTCTGGGGCAGTCATGGAAATGGCGCTCACAGTAGTTAATATCGGGCCCCTTTTAGGACTGTTGCCAAGTGAGAATGTGTTGTTAATGACCTTGTTTGGAGTGACATCCTGTGTGCTTGACAGGTGGAAGCTCTGTGATGTTCCCCCTAATGACTTAATCTTAGAGACAGGGATGAAGCAGGTCTTGCAGCCCCTTACAGAGATAGTGGTGGGAGGTGACTGGGGTGGATGCAGGTTGGATCTGCTTCCAGACATCATGGGGCAAGAGGCAGAGTGCATACATGCTCAGGATCAGACAGACCTAGCGCTTAGATCCTGGGGTCACTGTATCCCAATTTCACTACAGTAAGCATGTTGTGTCTCTCTGAGCCATTTCAGCATCTGTCTAGCTGACAGCCTCCCATGGTTCCTTCCAGCTCATCTGTGGGAGCTGATGAAAGTGCAAGATAACAGCTCGCACAATGCTTAGGTCTGACATCCTAGACCCTTGATAAATCTTCATTCCTTCCGTCCTCTCACCTCCTTTATATCTTAAAAAAGAAATACAAGCTACAAGGGATCTTACAGTGATGCACACACTCTTGGGAAGAGATCAAAAAGAATCACAGTACATCTGCCATGTTCTAGGTAGGGAAACTGAGGCTCACACAGGTGAAATAATAAGCCCATTCATTCATTCACTTGGCTCAGCTGTGTGCTGGGGACTCAACAAATAGCCTGCCTTACATTTTAGACATTTTTCTTCCCGTGTTGCTCGTCTGCTCTGCAGGTGTGACTCCTCTGTCCTCTGCCCCATTTCCAAGCTTCGTTCATCTCCACAGACCCTTCATGCCCAGCCTGGCTGAGCCTGATACTGCCCCTCCCCCACTCTGCACAAGTGATGCCCCCTAAAGCACTTTTTTTTTTTTTTTTTTTTTTGGTGTGGTGGTTTGAACAAAAATGACCCCATAGGCTTGGATGTTTGATTACTTGGCCCCCAATTGGAGGTCATGTCTGGGTAGTCTTAGGAGGTGTGGCACTGATGGAGTATGTTCATTACTGGGCCCAGTTTTGAGGTTTTAAAGCCTCGTGCTATCTTCAGTTCACCCCTTTCTGCTTCCTGCTGGGGTTCAGGATCTCAGCTGCTACTCCAGCTGCCTCATGTCTACTGCTTGCCTACCATAGCAGCCTCTTAGCACTCTGGGAACATAAGCCAGATAAACCCTCCTATGGTTTAAAGGAAACGATAGGCCTTGACTGTGGTATGACACTCTGCCTGTGTCTCTCAAAGGAGCCCAGTCACCTCCCTCCTTGGCACGCCCTAACCAGATCTGTGGCTCTAGCACAGGCATCATCTCTTCCTGATTTCAGACCCAGACCCAAATGAGAACTGTGTCCTGACTGAGTTTTGTTGTTGTTGTTGTTGTTGTTGTTGTTTTGTTTTTCTTTTTGTCTTGATGTTTTATTGTAGCAATAGAAATCTGAATTAAGACACTGCCAAATGTTCTTAACTGTCAGACGTCATTAATAACACAATCCTTGTGGTTACAGCTGCTGATGTATAGCTTATTTGTGACCAAACATTGGTACTGATAGAATACCCTTTGTCCAATCGCTTAAACGTGGATGTAAATTATCAAGCATATAGATTATTTTTAAATTTATCTTTTCTTTTTCCTTTAAACCATCTGCTGAAGCCATAAATCTAAATTAGTAATAGTTTCAGAGCACCTAGACAGTTAATACATAGCTACATTTTAAAAAAAGGAGTGCACACGTATACATATAAAAATAAAAAGCAAATACACAAAAACCATTCAGAGTGTTATGTGGAACAGTGAAAAGACTAGAGGAGTTCATCTGGCAGGCAGGTGTAACTTTACACTTCTTTTTCTTTTTTTAATATTTTAAACAATTTTCACAGTCCAGTCTCTATCCCCCTCCTGTTCTGTCCTTCAACAGTTCCCCATCCCATTCCTCCTCCTCCATCTCCAAGAGGATGTCCCCACCCCACCCCACCCCCACACTCCCACAGACTGACAAGCCTCCTCACTCCCTGGAGCCTCGTGTCTCTCAAGGGCTAGGTGCATCTCCTCTCACTGAGGCCAGACCAGGCAGTCCTCTGCTGTATATGTGACCGG
>NC_034595.1:55637762-55667922 GCF_900095145.1 Mus pahari
TCTCTCTCTCTCTCTCTCTCTCTCTCTCTCTCTCTCTCTCTCTGTGTGTGTGTGTGTGTGTGCATGTGCCTGTGTGTATTAGTGTGTGGTGTTCAAATGTACTTGTGTGTACATGCACATAGGAGGAGATCATTCGTCATGCTCCTAAATTTTTGAGATAGGATCATCTGAAATCACCAGTGGGCTAGGCTGCCTGGCCAGGGATTCCCAGGGTTGTACCTGTTTCTGCCTCCCCAGCATTGACATTAAAAGCACACACTATCACACCTGGCTCTTTGAAAGGTGGGTTTGGGGAATGGATCTCAGGTCCTCCTGCTTGCAAGATGAGCATGTTACTTCCCATGTGATCCCCCTTGTATACCTAGTTGCCAGCACCACTTCTATCTAAGAGATGGTCCATTCCCAAGTACATGTTCTTGGTACCTTAGAAAAATCTCCTGACCACAAGTATGTGGATTCACCCTGGATTCTCCTCTGTTCCATTGGTCTGTGTGCATAGACTCGTGTCTACCCCATTCTTTTGGGATCACGCTGGCTCTATGTAGCATGGCTAGAAGTCTTGGGTTGTGATGGATCTTGCCTTGCCTTTCTTGCTCAGGATTGTCTTCACTATTCTGGATGTTTTGTGGTTCTATATGGATTTTGTGATCTTCCCCTCCCCCCACTAGCTCTGCAAACACTGTACCTCATGCTTTGGGAATCGGATCAAGTCTCAGATTACCTTGGGTAGTGTAGACATTTTAAGATTACATCTCCTAACCCATGAAAACAAAATATCTCCTATCTTCTTACGTTTTCATTGCGATAAGCCTGTCCCTTCCTACATTAAACATATTTCTACATGTCTTATTATTTTGAGGAAGTTGTAACTAAAATGATTTCAAAGCTCCTTTTTGACTTGTTTGTTGGCAGTATACAAAATGCTATTGGACTTTGTAGATCCTACAACCTTACTGTATTATCAACTCCAGCAGTGTTTTGGTAGCGTCTTCAGAGATTTTACATACAAGATCATCAATCCTTTTACCTTTCCCCCTTTCAATTTATCTGCTTTTTATTTCTTTCTTTTGCCTGATTACTCTTGCAGTCTTATGTTGAATAGGCATGCTACTTGTCCCAGATTTCTTGAATATACACCTTTAACCTTTCCCCATTTAACATGATATCTGCTGTGGGCTTTTCATACATTGTATAGAGCTATGTTTCTTCTGTACTTAATTTGTTGATGGTGTCCGGGTTTATTTTTGGTTTGTTTGTTCCTCAATGCCTAATTTGCAGGCTTGTGTGTACCTTCTAGGAAGAATGAGTCTCCAAGGACAATGGGCACAAGTGATGGCTGTCTGTATTCCTTTCTGGGTTTCCAGAGCCACCGTACAGATGTCACATAAGGAGTAATTGTGCCTTTTGTCAATCTGAAGAGGAGCCACTCTATTCATTTGCCACACTTTATGTACCCAAAATTTGGCTGCTAAAATTAGAAAACCATCCAAATGTGATCACTGCCTTCTGTTATGGCCCCCACCCCTCCAGCCTGGGGTCCCTGGCTGCCCGGCCACTCTGACTCTCTCTATATCTCCATACTCATCCTCATATACTCCTCTCCATCCATGACAAAGTCATCTCTAGTTTCTGGGATAAGAAGATGCATCCTCTAGTTTCTTGGTTTGACTCAAAACCTTCCTCTGCCCAGGATGTCCTTTTCCTGCCCTCCGTATCTGCCTGATATTCCTCCTCAATGTTCAGGCTTCAGCCTTGAGGTCCTTCCTAGAAGCCAGTTGCTGTTTATTCCACTTGCAATAGGGATTTCACCACGAGCATACAGAGCACTTTGTACTTGCCCCGCCTTGCTCCCGCTCACTGTGTTGTCAATGCATGGTGCCTCCTGCCACTGGCAATCACCCTCTCCTTTTGAAGGCAGGATAGGAGACTTAACGATGATTAGAAAACTGACCAACAGGCAAACAAGCAAAAGTACCTACCCTTTTAACTATGAGATAGATCAATCAATACTTTCAGAATAAATGAACAAGAAGAGAGAGATAGCAATATTGATTCCTAAAACAGTGGGTAATAAAAAAGAAAATACTGACAAGAAATTGGGTACCTACTTTGTGCCAGAAGAACTGTGAGCTTGACATACTATATGATGATATATGATATAAGTTAATATGTAATTCATAATATAGAAATAATATTAATAAATCAATAACATAATTTGAATTCTAAACTGTACGTTTAGGTAATTCATTGCCCCAGTTGACACATGAGTAAATTTGGATTCCGAAGACTGAGCTACTTGCCCAACATCATACAACTAGGAAGTACCAACATTAGTTGGAGCTCTGGAGCTCATGCTCCTTCATTTATATCACATGGATGTCTTAAGTAATATGTGACAATATATGAATCACCTCCTGGAATAATTAAGCTGATAGTTCATTGTTTAGTTGACTATATGAGCCCCTTTAGTAATTTTTGATTCCAAGGCCTATGCGTTTTTTACACTCAACAAATCTTGGAAGACCACAGCAGAAACAAAACAAAGAGTCAAGACAAGTCCTCCAACTTCAGGGGCATGCGGCCCAATTGGAGAAACATTCAGAAAGTCGCCAGCTTTGCACAGAACCTCAGTGAATGTGGTGAAGGAAGCACATGAATTGGGCCAGTAGCAGTCAGCCAACTGTATGCCTTCCCAGCACCCACAGCTTGGTTTGGTGACCATTTGTATACAGTAAGTATCCTTAGCTCCTGCAGTCCCTGAGGTCCTATCATTGGCTCCCTTTGCTTCTGTCCCCTACAGTACAGACACACTTACTTGCTCCGGCCCTCTCAGTTCTTTGGGGAATTGTGTGACTTGTCCGACAAGGAAGTTGAAGACTGTGTTACCAACCAACCCTGCAGAAGTCAAGTTCGATGTGAAGGCTTTGTGTGTGCACAGACAGGTATGGATGGGTGTAGGAATGGGAAGAGAAGCTTGAAAAGCAGAAAGTAGCATGCGATGATGGAGGGAGAGATATACAGGGTTCATGAAGATCAGAGTTGCAGGACAGGTCAGAAGGATTCCTTACCACAAACCTGTGTGTTGTCCCACGACAGCATGCATATAGTAAGATAGTAGTATTGTTATTCCTAGTTTATATTCTAAGAAATGGAGGCTTGTAGAGGTCACTTGACACAAACCGTCCAGCATGTCATGGGAGGAGCGACTGTGAGAGTCTGGAAGCTCAGCTGCATTTAGTGACATAAGTTAGATATGCTAGAATCAGAAGTCCTGGGTCAGGTCTAACTCTGACTATTCGTTATCTAGAATATCTCATTCCACCTTTTGGGAATTTGATTACATCAATGGAAACTGAGTATTGTGTTAGGTACCTTTCTATGGTTAAGGTACCATAACCAAGGCAACTCATAGCAGAAAGAATTTAATTGGACTTACAGTTGCAGAGAGTTATAGAGAGTCCATAGTAGCAGAGTAAAGGTCTGGCAGCAGAAACAGCCTAGAGCTCACATCTTTACCTGAAAGCAAGAGACAGATCTAAGTTAAGATGCTATCAGTCTTCAGAAACCACAAAGCCCTCCCCATGCCATACCTCCTCCAACAATGCCATATCTCCTAATTGTTCCCAAATAGTTCCACCAACAAGAGACTAATTATTCAAGCATATGCGCTTAAGGGGAACATCCCTATTCCAACACAGCAAGGGTGATGCTAATAACTTACAAGTCAGTCATAAACATTGGAGGTAAAAAGCTCTCTGTTACACGTTAGCTCTGCTACTGCACGCAGAGCCCTGGGGCGGAGCCGAGAGGTATGAACAGCATCACTTGCCAGTGTAAGGCCTTACAAACCCAGGCCCTGACATTTGCACTTCTGGATCAAAGCCATCTACCATAAGTCCAAGTTTGTGATATCGTCAGTTAAGATTGTAGACTTTTTGTTAAGAAGGAAAGTGAATATGGAAGACAGATGGGGAAATGGTCAGAAGGAAGGGAACAGCGCACAAATGAATGATTATCTACTGCAGAACCAAGTAAAAAGGCATTTTCCCAACTTATTCTCTCAGCTCATCCCAGTAAATCTGTGTGTCTTCATTCCTTCAGGTGTCTGGCACAAATAGGGATACTTAGCCCTAAAGTATCTGGCGGGGTGTTCCATTCACTGTACCTGTGTGGATTGTGGTCCAGAGCTTCCAAAAGATAGGCAAGGATTATCAGAGCAATTTCTAGGACTTAACTGCAAATGTAAAATTCCAACCAATAAATCTGAAAGACTTTTTTACAATATACCCAAGGACTCATTATGGCCAGTGTTCCATGGTTTCGCCCGGAGCCATAATGGCTATTCATGCAGGCTTTAGTTTAAATGCCTTATAGGAAACATTTGAAGACCAGGTTGTTATTTTTCTGCCTTTTATAATGGAAGGACATTGGTTAAAAATGACCCAATATGTCCAAGGAAGTAGAGTCACCTGTCTTGTGGACTTTATTGCCCCAAGAATGCACAGATAAGGCAGAAAGTCAAGCGAGTGAGAAGAATTGTAGAGGAAATAAGAGTGATACAGATGATGCTGCTGAAGGTGATGTGGATTAGGGGAAGGGTTCACGGTTAGGCATGTAAGGTCCCATGCGTGCTGTAACATGTGCTTGGCTCTCAGACACACTAACCCCAGCCATGACAGGCTTTTGCAGAACTTGGCATGAGTAGGGTCTATTTTTAGTCACTTACTTTAAATGCCTGTGATGTGCCAAAGTGGCTGAATGATGTCTGCACTTTACAGATGAGGGAACTGAGGCCAGAAAGTTGTGTCACAGAAGTACCTGTTCCCTGCTTCTTAGGCATATTCCCTTCCCCTTCATAGATTGTTCTAGATGATCTTTCCTTTGTGCTTTCAAAACAGTGGCACAGAACTCCCTGGGAGCAAGAAGACAAAACTGGGGGGGGGGGGACTCTGAGTGTCCTTTTCAGTCAGGCCTGATGCACAAAGATGTCAGAATGGGCACTAGAGGCCATGTGCCTGGCACTAGCAGGGTGTGGCTGCTCAGCACAGCTGTGTGAGTGTGATCCCCTCTCTCCATCCCAGGGAGGTGTGTGAATCGCAGACTCCTCTGCAATGGGGACAATGACTGTGGAGACCAATCAGATGAAGCCAACTGTAGGAGGATTTATAAAAAATGCCAACAGAAAATGGAGCAGTTCTGGGCAATTGACAGGCTGGCCAGCGGGTGAGTTGATGCAGACCTGCTGGGTTGTTGGGAAGCCACAGTGGTAGATGGAATTCTGAAGAATGGACAAGGGCTGAAAAGGCACAGTTGCTTGTCCTGCTTTCTGGAACAGAAAGGAGGCAGTAATAGAAGCAGGTGCCTCCAAGTGTTCTCTAAGGTCCGTTCCATGTTGTTCCAGAAGCACATACCATGAAGAGACACGGGCCCCAGAAAGGTTGACAATTATTTCTATTCGAGGCCTGGAGCGAGCCTTATTCTTAACACTCGCCACTTGCTGTGTCAGTGGGTTTCTAAACTCACCTCTTGAATCCTATAGCCAACTTACATCATAGGTTCTGGCTGGTTCTGTGTCCCTCATTCCCAGCATCCACAATATTGAAGAGGGGACTGCTTCTGAGCGCTACGTGAAGTCTTGAATTTCCCAGATAGGTCTGTTGCTCACTTGTGTCCCAGCTTCTGGGTTTGTAAGCACTGCTCCACTCTTCTGAAGGGTCAACTGAGCGAGGTCAGAAGTAGCCAAACAGGCCCATTCAACCATCCCATTTTCTTTCCACATTCTGTAGCATCTGGTGGATAAGTGAGAGCATCTCTTTCTGCATGATAAGAATCATTGTAAAGAATGCCACTGCGAAGGCACTTGTGAATAGAATTTACCTGCTCCCTAGATAACTGCCTGCCTTGACCCATAAAGGTAGTTCTTCAGAAACTCTTCACTTGGATGGGAGCTCCCCTCAGGACCTCTCTAGTAGCCAGTTGCACCCACTTCCAGGATAGGAAAGCTGAGGCCCTCGACCCTTAAATGAGCTCCAAGGATAGCAAAGCTGGAAAGAAGCAGAGAAGACATTCAAAGTCAGTAACAGAGTCCAACTAAGCAAGGAGGAGAGCTACTTGCCCCAGAAGGAGCAAAGGCCCCTGGGAGAAGAACAAGGGACTGGAGACAGGGCTGTGTAAGTGTGATGGGAGTTGTCTGAGATGAAGGAGCTGAGCTGGTGGCACTGGAGAAATGGCTCCGTGGCTAAGAGCTCTGACTGCCCTTCCAAAAGACCTGGCATCAATTCCCAGCGCCCACAAGGTGGTTCAGAACTGTCTGGGGGGATTCGACGCCCTCTTCTGGCCTCTGCGCACTGTTCCAGGAATGGACATGGTACACAGGTATACATACAGGCAAAACACCCATACATATAAAATGAAAGAATACACAAGTTTTAAAAAGAGAATGTTGTGTTGGTATGAACCAGGTCCCCATGGTCTTCACAGGTAGGACAGGAGTTTTGAGTTTCGTTCCGTGGGATCTGGAAACTTCCACCAGTGAGGACCGAACTCCAAATCCTAAGCTTCCCACCCGGTCTGTGACTTTCTTCCAGGATAAATCTGTTCACGAACACTTTTGAGGGCCCAGTTCTCGATCACCAGTATTATGCTGGTGGATGCTCCCCCCACTACATCCTGGACACCAACTTTAGGAAGCCATACAACGTAGAAGGCTACACCCCACAGGTAAGGAATATTGCTGCAGCAGTCAATGAGGGGACCTCTGGCTCGGCACCCTGTAGCCTGAAGTGATGCAGCTTTCACACAGTTCTCTTTCTTGGAGCCCCAGTGTCTTCTGGTGACAAGTGGGTGGACCCTAACACAAGACTTTGTGCTGATGGTAAGCTGTGCGCAGCAGCAGGGCAGAAGCTGAAGAAACAGTAATGTTAGCCTGATGGTATCATAGCTATGCCAAAGACAGAGCTTAGTATTTGGCATGACACAAGTGTACTGGCTTGTCTGATTGTTACCTACATAAAAAGTCCTAAATGCTCAGAACCCCTATTTTTCTATCTTTATGTTGAAAGGTGTTGGCTCCCTCCCTGAAGTGAGACAATCAGTGAGATGGTGTGGCTAAGTGATATCAAGGTACCTGTGGCCACAGGGAGTCAGTCCTCAGCTCGTGTTAACTATTGTTCCCATCACTACCATGCCCTTGCCTAAAAGGCCAGGCATGGATCTAAATAAATATTTAAAGTTATAAAATGTGACCCCCCCACCCAGGGCTGAAGAGATGACTCAATGATTAAAAGCAGTTGCTGCTCTTGTAGGTGACCCAGGTTTAGTTCCCAGCACCCACATCAGGTAGTTCACAGTCATCTGTCTTTCCAGTTCCAGGGGATCTGAAACCTTCCTGTACAGGGACACACATATATATACACACTCATGTGTGTACACACAGACACACAAACATACACACACAAATAAACCTTTAAAATAAATAAAATGCTGCACCTATATAAGTCTGCACTGTGACTCAGATATACTTGCAGACACACCAATCATAGAGTAGAATATAGAATATAAGATGTGGATGCACTACCAAAACCCTTGCCATTGAATGCAAAGACATTTTGCTTTAGGCCTGGCTCCTTTTCCACTCTTCTTTCAGGTTCCTCAACTATAAAGTTAAGGGGAGGTTGACTGAGAAATGCATGTAGAAGGTGGTTTCCATCACAGTCCTGGAGGTTGGACAGCTGCCTTTCTGCTCATTCCCCTCTTCAAGTCCTTTCTGCAACACTTACTTACCATCAGGGAGGAAGAAATACCCTAGGACTAAGCAAACCTCCCATCAAGGTGTCCAGTCCAACCTCTCAACCTCTGCCTCCCAAGGAACCATCAAAGGAGTCAGATCCCAGCGCAGACACCACATGCCTCTCTCCTTAGGCAGCACTTACTGAAGGCTCAGACAGGCTCCTGTGTGAGCCCGGTCCTCAGGAAAGGTCTAAGGAGAGGGACAACCACCATCCCCATTTTTTACACGGGGAAACAGAGGTCTAGAGAAATCAATTGTCCCAAGTCATCCACCCAGAAAAAAGCAGTAATAAACACTGCGCCCGAAGCCTGCTTGGACCATGTCTCTGCTGCTCCCATCCTGTGCTGCAGAACTTTATAGAAACTGCAAGTATCCAGATGCCCATGGGAGTGGAGGTAGAGATACTGGTCACTCCGGGTCCATCAAGGTCCTGTCTTTGGCAGTTCCCTTTTGCAAGGACAATGAGCACTAAGGACTTAGCATATAGCTCTGCTAAGTGCCCAAAGACAAGTGTGCAAAGCAGCCTCCTTCAGTCTTCACTCCCCTGCTGCTTCCTGTCCCATCTCAGTGTACCACACTCATCATAGCACCTCCTTGGTTTGTAACTCCTCGTTCTGATCTGTTCTTTCCATTCTAACTGCCTTCCTGTCCCAGGATGACCACCCCACCCCTTTCCCCCTTGGCTCATGCTATCAGTGTGCCCTGGCCCAGAACAAGAGATATCCCAGGGCTGGAAAGTTCCCTTGCCACATGTTCCCATTTCCCTCACTCTTATATCTTCTGATCCACCTATACCAGCATCCAGGCACTTGCTCAGGCCCTCCCACTTTGCTTCAAACCTCTGTTTAAGACCAAGCCACAGCTCTAGACATCCCCATCCTCTGCTTTCTAGAACCCAAGTGACATCCAGCCTCTGAACCCAAACCAGAGTATTGAATACATCTGTTTGTCTGTCTGTCTGTCCTGCTGAAGCAGAGGTCCTGGATATAAGCTGTCTCTGACCGTTTTGTGTTTTCAGAGTCACTGGCTCAGCTCTGACACATAGTAAGAGCACAGTGAATGTCTGATGAATGATGAGGATTTGAACCAAAACCTATTAAAAGCACATTTTTTTTCTTTCTATAGACCAAAGGTGAATATGAATTCACACTTACAGAATATGAATCGTATTCAGAATTTGAACATCATGTGACAAAAAATACAACCAACATGTTTAATTTCAAGTTCGGTTTTCAAGTGGATGGTGTTATTGATCTTAGAATTAGAGCAGAAAGCAACGAAGGCAAAAATTACATTAGCAGAACCAGCCGCTTCTCCCACACTGTAAGTACCTGTTTAATGCTTTTACTTATTCATTTTTAAATTTTACTTAGTCTTTGAAATTTTCATAAACATATCCGTATACATTCCCCTTCCCTATCTCCTCCCGGATCTTCCCACGAACTCTTACCCACCCAACTTAAAGTTTTCTCTTGCTCTTGAAAAAAAAAATCAGTGTATTGCTTCTAAATATATGTGTATTATTTTATGCTCATAGCTGTGTCTGTATTCCAAATTACACCTGGTCCAAGTAAACAACAAATATTTCATAAATCACATCTTAGTTTCACATTGACTTAGCCGTGGAGTGGTATTTTCTTGTTTTTTCATAAGCCCTTTCCTTTGGTTTTCAATGTGCTTAATAAGCAGACTTACCCAAATGAAATCTATGAATCTGAAGGGTTTTCAACCCCATTGCAACTTGACCTTTGTTTGAGATGAGTGCCTCGACTGTGACCCAACTCTTCTGGGACTTCTTAGGCATCTGGTAGGATGGCCTTTACTACCCCACGCCCCAGCCCCACGCCCCACGCCCCACGCCCCACGCCCCACGCCCCAGCCCCACGTCTCTGGCTTTCCTTCCACCTCTTACCAGATTCCTATGTGGTTACTAGCCCAGGCTGCTTTGCCTTGTGCTGCCCTGGCACACGGTGTGACTCCTACCTTGCCCTTCACATGCATGTGCTGCCCCAGAGATGTTCCACAATGCTAATCTAATCACTGTGAATTCCTTGGTGACCACGAGGAAGCAAAGCAATGGGAGCAGAAAGCAGTTGGGGCAATGTGTTAAAGAAACAGGGGGCGGGCAGCTTTGAGATTTTGAATTCTGTAGTAAAGGAGGTGTGTGTTTTTAACTAGTTACTGAGAATTTTCAGCCTGGGACTGGTGTAAACGGAAATTAAGGGGATATGAAAGAAAAGAGACCAAGACCTAAAGTTTTCAATGATGTACATGAAAAGAAAAAGAAAAGAACTCTCAAGGGGCTCCAACAGGCCCCTGCTACAGATACAGTTGCCAGTAGGAAGCAGGCACTCAGGCACTCAGCATTAAGTAGTTGGTAGCCATCTTCCATTTGCTGACTCATCTTATGAGCTGGGGCATGTTGGGGACAGACCTGCTTCCTTCTTCTCTAGACAGGATGGCACATAGTAGGCACTCACCGCTGAGCTGTAGGAATGAAGGACAGGACCAACCACCAGAACTTGCTTTATTATAAGGGAAAACAGTGGGTACCTTCAAGTATGCCTTTCTTTCTCCTCTTGCCTCCACCCTGGCCTTGCCTGCCCAATACAAATAGCCAATTTTACACAGCTAACATCTATGTCACCAGACATAAGTCTTGGGTCCTAAGACAAATTCCACAAAGTTCTTTTTGTATGGTTAAGTGTATTATTTGCAAAACCAGATATCTTTATGGGTTGCAGTGTGATAATTTGCTTCATATACGTAATATATAATGACAAAATCAGTAGTCAGCATTTCTGTCTCCTTAAACATTTGTAACCTTTCGTGTTGGGCATCTTCATACTTCTCTTGAAGCTCTTTTTAAAATATATAACAAATTGTCTCACCTTCGTAGTCTTAGTCCAGTGGGAGATGTAAGCCTGAAAGCGATAAATCACTGTTAATCATTTATATCAGCTGCACTATAGCATAACATATATCATAAAGGAAATAGAAGTGATGTGTTATACCAGCTTTAAAAAGGAGCTCCTGTCCGGGACTTCCAGGGATCGTATTAAATAAGCAAGAGCTAAATAGGGATTTGAAAGGCAGATAACACATGCCCAGAAGAAGGGGAAGAGCTCAGAGGGGCGAATGAGCACACGACTACCTCATGCAGGTTTGGGGATCTGTACAGAGGTGGGTAAGAGCTGATACACTGTGTGGCTGATGGAAGTAGTCAGCATGGAGAGAAACTTCAATGTCAGGGCAGCCGGCGCTGCTCAGCGCCCGGGTGAAGAGGATGGGAAGGGTATGTCTCCCAAGTAAAAGAGTAGTTTGCTTCTGAAGGCAACAGTGAGTGAATGCGCCCACGGTTGGGTTGGGTTGGTTTTGCCTGAAGGCGTGTTATCATTTGATTATCAGAGGTTTAGGATCCTCCCTCTACCTAAGGCACCGAAACCAGGTTAGTGTGGAAAGGGAGAACACAGGGGAAGTTGTATAATATGTCAACTTGAATAACCATCAGAGCAAGACTCCCAGAGGATGCCCTTGTGTATCTGGGGAGTGCAGACCAGTGCTACGGCAGTGAGCAGGCTAGGGGAAGCTATGCATGTCTCAAGGGGATTGAAGCAAGGGAAGTATCTAAAGGTAAAAAATGAGGGGTTTGCAAACAAAGATCCTTGCTCATAAGGAACCAAGAGCATGGGTTGACAGCATTCTGAAGCCGGGCAGATGCTGGACAAAGGGCCTTGAAGTAGCATGGTTTTGTGTAAGGTTGCTGTGTCTGTCTTCTGTGGCAGCTCTTATGGTTAGACAATTGTGAGTGCTAGTCCTTCCTAACTTCCAGGCCTGGTGAATTTTTACTTACTTACTTTTTGTTAGGGCTGACACAGTCAACTCCATTTTGATTCTGACAAGTTGCATAAAGCTACGGAAGGGGGGGGGGGAGCTAGGACTTTGGAAGTTTGGTAAAGGTATAAACCAAGTTCCCAGGGACTACTTAGGCAGTCATGATGGGAGAAAATGAGCTAGGATCCACTGAACAGGAGGATGAAGTGACAGCAAGTCAGGTTTGACAGTGTAGGTTTTCAGTGATAGCGCAATCAAGGCTGCGTAGCGCTTCAGCTGCAGGAATTGGTTAGAATAGACTGGGACCCCATTTCCTCCATGCATGCTTCCTCCCATACAAGGACCCCTGATCTCACACGTTCTGATACCTAGCTCTCAGCTGGCAATACCAGCATCCAGTCTACACTCCGGGTGACACCAGACTCTGTCTGAAAAGGACCAGAGCAAAGAATTGAGGCTTTACATGATACTGAGGAAAGGGACTCTGTTGCAACTACAGGACTCTGCCACTGCAGTGTGACAAAAACTATAAACAATGTGTACATGAATGGGAATATGTAAGTGTTTGCAAAACAGACAGAAGATATGTTCTATAGGCTATGGTTTGTTGACTCCTGCCAATAGTCACCTTCCCAAAGCACTTTGTGACTTAAACTATTTGGGGTTTTGTTTACAAAAGACATAGGCAAATGGTGAAGGCTTGCAAGTTAGCAAATTCTGCCCCTATCTGAGTGGTCTCTAGTGGTTATAGTCATCCTGAAGTTCAGATTTCCGATTCTCCTTCTCTGTCCGTGTTTGCTCCAGTAACAATATCAGTGCTCATCCAAGCTAAAAAGGATGCTAGAATATTTATGGGAATTGAAATCTTCCCTCAGATATCCTAAAGGAATCCTAAGTGTGATGATCCCAGGCAAAAACAATGGATATAAAGTTCATCTTCCTGTTCACAACCACAACTGCTAACTGTAAGGGTCTGCTTTTTTGATTTATTTTTTTTTTATTCCATGTTGGTATTTCATCTAGCAAAACAAGTTTCTCCACTCGCGCTCTGTCCTTGAAGTGGTGCATTACAAGCTGAAGTCTAGAAACCTCATGCTCCATTATGAATTCCTTCAGAGGGTCAAGAGCCTGCCCTTGGAGTATAGCTATGGGGAATACCGAGATCTTCTTCGTGACTTTGGGACCCATTTCATCACTGAAGCCGTACTTGGGGGCACTTACGAGTACACGCTTATCATGAACAAAGATGCCATGGAGCAAAAAGGTATGCTGCCTGAGGGACAGGCCTTTCCTGACGAGCGCAGGAGGGATGGGTGATAGGAGAGTCTTATACTCATGCTTGGGGGAGGAGTCGTGAGCCATGCTCCCGTTTTCCTCCCACTGACCGGGCTGTACCTCCACAGAGGCCTTGGCGGGGTCCTTATCCTCCTCCCTTTGGCTAGGCTATGTCAGTCCTCCCAGCCCAGATCTCTCTTTGGCTCCCTCCTCTTCACGACTAACTTTATCCAATCAGATCCAAGCTGAGTCACATGTACATCCTGAATCATGGGATCCCCGCACCTGGCTTCCTCTGTCGTTTTCACATCTCAGAAATGGCTCCCCTGTCCAGCCAGAGACACAAGCCAAAAGCTTAAGCATCAACCTCAGTTACTTTTTCTTCTTTTCTATTCACCAAGTTTCTTCAGCTATACCTTCAAATTTTTATATTCTGTTTCATTTTTCATGTAGTCATGTACATGTGTATATCGATCATGGTTGGGTTTTTTTTTTTTGCATGTGTGTGATTGCATGTGTGGGCTCATGTGTACATAATAGTGTGTTGATTGATATAACCAGCTTGCTGTGGGGAGACTATCTTCAGGGACTGTAATTGCATAGAGGGCACCATGCCCATCTGACCTTCACATGGATTTCTGGGGATCTGAACTCTGCTCCTTATTTTATAGGACAAGCAGTTTGCCTGTTGAGCCATCTCCTTAGTCCTTATATTAATTTTTATAGCTAATCATAAGCTCATCTTGGGACCAGCATTCCATTTATTCTGATGAATGTGAATTACAGACAAATCTTTGAAGTGATTGATCTGATCCAATAGGACCAAGGTTATACCCAAATTCTGTCTCTCAACTACCCCTAGCTCAAGGGGCTGGTCCACAGATGACAGTTCCACTAGTGAGGGTTCATGTTACTGTAGTCCACGGACTATGGCCAATCCCAACGTTCCTCTTACTCTCTTTCCACTTTACCTCCAGGAATTTCTGATTTTTCCAACTGTCTTCAACTACCCATCTAGGATGTGAATCCCACTTTCCAATCCCGTATTCTATCTCAGGACCAGGGACTTGTCTGGTTATATGAACTGGTCTGCATCACATGGTCCAATCAGTGGCTAGGACTTAGGTGTAATTCCAGCGTACTTGCAAGAGGGCATTGAATGCAAAAGCATGTGTGCAGGACTTGAGTCTACCAAGATCAAAGGTACCTTTGTCCAAAAGAGCTGTTCCAAAGGTCCTTTCTATGGTTTCTAAAACGGTCCCCTATAAGTGGCCTAGAGAGTCAAACAATTGAGGGAAAAATAAAATTGATGCCACCCTTAGAAGTTTTCCAGAGGACTGCCAAAGAAAGAGGGAAAAAAAATTACAATTTTCCACACTTCATGCAGTTAGCACATTTGCATGGTCACAGGGGCTTTTTTTTTTTTTCTTGCGCACCCATTATTTCAATGAGATTTATGTTTCAAAGGTTTGGAGTACTCCTGAGGAAGTTATGGTCTACATTAAAAATGCCAGGAAGCCCAGTAGCTAACAACCCTCTCTTTCTCAGCCAGACTTAAGCCAAGATTCAGTTGCTTTTTGATCATGCTAGTTCATCACAGCAAAAGTAACCCTAACTAAGAGAATACTGCACAAAGACTCTGGTTCTTAGAGGAGAGCTCTGAGCGTGTGACCTCTTTGAAAGATGCAAATATCCTCATGGGCTTGGAGAAGGAGGTGAGGACAGGAACTTGTGACTGATCCCCACAGGCTCACTGGGATTCCCACTCTGCGTCTTGTCTTCAGACTGATGACATGTTCATTTGAACCTCTGATGCCAGGAAGGTTTAAAGTTAGAGTCAATCATCAGAAAAGGGGCAGAGTGAGTTACCTACTGGGTCATGAACATCTCCCCTTCTTTCTTCAGAGTATAATCTTAACCATGTTGCTGCCTGTTTTGGAGGAGGTTTCAATGTCGGTGGTATCATCTATAAAGTCTATGTCAAAGTGGGCGTGACCGTAAAGATATGCAATGACATTATGAAAGAAATCAAAGGTAAGACAGCTTCACGTGGCTTCTGCCCTTTCAGCCTTTCTCTTCCCGGCCCCATTGGTCCCAGGCTTTCTTTAAGTGTGGGTTGTTTCAATGCATTCCAATGAACATAGTAATCTATCCAATAATATCCACCTACTTTCTACTAGTATACTAAATACATTAAAAAAAAATAAATGAGGTTGAATTCTCATCTTCACAATGACCACGTAGAGTAGATAGAAGGCAAAGGACCACTATTTAGGCTGAAACCTTAGCACAGAGTTTGCTGAGCTTGCAAATAATATCACTTTGCTCTTGGGGCTGAGAGTTGGACTGGCTGGATATAGAATGGTGGGGGCCAGGCAAGATCTCAGAGACTGAGCCTTACCTGAGATAAGGTATGCCAAAGAGATTAGGAAATGTGGCACACCTCCAGCCACGTGACAGAGGCCACGTGACAGACAAAGATATGCTTGAGTTGGGGATTAAAGTCCGTGTTGAGTCAGAGTCCAGGAGCAAAGGCCTGTATGGAGTTTAGGGAGATGGGAGTCTAGTACATGTCAAATAGGAATGAGGTCCGATGGTGGTGCTCTGTCCCCAGCTCTTCTGCTCCCTCCCAGTTCCTGCCACGTGAAGTGTCATACACTGGAAACAGCATCTAGGAAATCATAAACACAGGAATTAGCTGCCAGCTTAGAGCAGACGCTTACACGCGAGGTTGAATTGTTTATATTCTTGATTATTTGTTCATAGTGCTAGAGCTGCTGGATATATAAAACATAGGTGTTCTTTTAAGATAGCTTGTAGGTTAATCCCTATCCAGATCCCTGAACATTGCCAGAACCCACAAAGCCCACTAATTACAACGCCTCCTCCAACCCCTGTGTGCCCAGCTATTTACTAATCTATTATCTGTCATCTATTTACCACCTATATGTCTAGCTACTTATGTCTTTATTTATTTATGTCTTTCTGTATATCTATCATCTATGTACAACTCTCTTTGTCTGTCTGTCTATCTCTATCTCTATCTCCTGTATATTAATTCAATAACAAGCATTTGAATATGTTCATCATGGATCTTCCTTCCTTGTTCTCCTCATTTTGCTATGCATAATTAGGTTCAGTTTCCAGGTGCCCCAGACCCTATCACTTCCCTGTGGTCAGGAACATGTCTTCTTCTCCCTTGTCTCACAGACAAGTTCACTACAAAATCTACAAATCGAAGTATCTCAGTGGTTTGTTTAGCTGCAGTAAAATACAAGGCATAAAAATAGACCCTTTGATTCCATGCCACTCTTCCTGCCCATTCCAGAAAGAAATAAGAAAAGCAGCATGGTAGAAGACTTGGTAGTTCTTGTGCGAGGAGGGACAAGCGAAGATATCACCACCTTGGCATACAAGGAGCTGCCAACTGCTGAACTGATGAAGGCATGGGGGGATGAAGTGAAGTACAACCCAGCAATCATCAAGATCAAGGTATGTGCAGCCATTATACCCACTCCACCTCTGTGTAGAACATGGATTCAGAGAGTCTGCAATGAGCTGGGTATGGAGCATGTAGCTCATCAAGGCACAGGCCCCATGCTTGAGTTACTTGCATTACAATAGAAAACAGACATGAGGTGAATGGGTTAGAATACAGCACTCCATGCCACCTAAAGATCCCAGGTTCCTTGCTCTGTCCCCAAGCTACTAAGGGGACCACCTACCATGCTTTAAGAAGATACCAGAGGAAAACAAAGACATGCCTAGATGAAAGAGGCACCTAGGGAAGGCAGTAAGTCAGTAGCATGCATACCCATCTCTTAGGATAGTGCAAAATGTGATGATGATAACTAATGTTGTTTGGAGCACCTGCTGTGTTCACAACACTCTGCTGGGGCATCAGGAATATTATTTAGAGTGATGCTTTCAGTGGTCTGCAAGTTCAATGTGCTCAGCTTCTTTTGTGACAAGTCAAGGGTCAGGAAGGTCATGCCCATCTGTGACTGTTCAAGAATCTGTTAGGTCTAGAGAAGAGAATCTAGCCACTTTCCTCCTCCTGTGGGCTTGGTAAGTAGAAAAATAATGATTCTAACCACCCGCCTCCCACACAAGAATCTTGCAGCTGTAAATAAACTAAACAGATGCTTGTTAAAACAGGACTGTCACACACATCAGCCATGGTAGGTCCTTGCCTGTGGGGACATCTGCACAGTACCCATAGTGTGCCTTATATCACTTCTTTCTTGCTGCTGTCTGGACTGTCATTGATGGACTGATATCCACCCCCTGAGAGTTCCCTTTGCAGTCTAAGAGGGGAAATGGGAGACTGGACCTTGCCAAGAGACTCTGCAGTCCCAACCCTGACGATTTTTCAACAGGATCTGTATTTGTGCATCAGATGCATAACTTCACAGAACAAGAAGGCTGCCATTCAATTCTTGCCTCTGTACTTAATCTCTAGTGACATGCAGAGCACAGGCACCAACAATCACAATAGAGATACAGCCAGCCACTGGTTGCAGGCAGCTCCAGAGAAATCCAAGCTTGATTAATACCATGGTGACACCAGATGGCATCACAGCCAGGTGTGAGAGATAACAGGTACTTGAGAAGAAAATAGGTTTCTGAATTTTAGGTCTGTACTATGGTATCCTACCTGATATCTGTTAAACCTGAGACCTAGGAAGGATGGTTTGGTTACCCAGTAAGGAAAAATATGCCTGTGTCTGGGCTAGGGATTGTCACACGAGGTCAAACCAGTGATGTCAAGTGGAGCATGATACAGGAGAGTATTTGGAGGAGCAAAGCAGGGGAGAGGCAGAAGGGCAGAAGACCTCTCTGCACCTCTGCACATCTGTCACCTGCATGGAAAACACGTGTTCATCCATCCCTCCGCCTCATGGACTCTCTCTGCTCTCAGAAACTGTTGGCTGCTTCACATTATCTCAGAATAAGGCCTCTCAACAGAGGCACCTTTCTAGGAGGCTGGAGTGATGGCTGATTTTCAGGAGAGGAAATCCCAATGGATAAACAATTTCTGTGCCACTGCCTGAGTATAATAATGTGTCCTTTGAGAAGAGCTGAGCTGAGATTTCTGCAGATGCAAGGTATGCAAGCAAGAACCAGCTTGTGTCATTTCCAGGTAAGTGCAGACAGGAAGAGGTGGCACCTTGTTTAAAGGAGAGTTAGAGATGACAATGGATAAATAAAGAGATTTGTTTTAACACAAAAGATGGGAATTATGTTCAAGCTGCAGAAAATGAGCACATGTCTATAAAATAGAAAGATAGAAGTAAATCTGAGAATGCATTTGCTTTGTGACAACAATAAAGTTCAAGAAAACGAGGAATTTATGAAATAAAAATAGAAGCTGAGCTGTTTAGACACTAATCAGATGAAAGGAAAGTAGCTGGATGTGGGGAACCGAGAGCTCAATGGCAGAATTAAAACCCACATTGGAAACCATAAAGAACAGAATTGACACTGCAGAAAATCGAGTCAGTGAGGTGGAAGGTATTATAAAAATGCTCTGATAATATGGAAACAAAAGACAAAGAGATTCAAACACCAACAGGAAAGAAATGTGACAGATAAGGTACAGAAGTAGACATCTAAGACTTGAAGACTCCTTCCCAAGCCAAGGATGAGATTAAGTGTGTCCATACATTCATCAGGTATGTAGTACAGACTCTGCCCTGTGCCCACAAGATGGGATGAACACTGTGTTGAAACCTAAGCAGAAATACTGAAAACAAAACAAAACAATGTTGCAACACATCCCTGCTGACAAGTCTTCCTTTTAGGAACAAATGTATCCCCCAGGAGTGAAAATCAAACGTGGAAGTCATTCCAGCGTGCAGTGTACCATTGACCTTAGGTCTTTAAAGGAAAAAGCTTGTGGCCTGGTGAAATGTTCCTCAGTGGGTGAACTCCTGAGGCATTCTGAGACAAAACAAAAAGGGTTGTTGTCAGATTTAGCAGATGAAACTACAGAGCATTCAGCTTTGAAATTCAGATAAGGAAGGAATAACTCTCTTGGTTTCAAGCCTCTCCTGTGTATTGCACAGAACGAACTGACTCTTTAATTGCTCCTTATCTGACATTTGGATGTGACTGGATGTCCTGTATTTAAATGGTGATCCGAATCACTGCTCCATCATCTGCATATGTTTCTGCATGGGTCAAGGTAGCTAGACAGTACATTTGGACTGAAGCTGATGGAGAAGACATTGAATTGCCTAGGGTAGAAAGAGAAAATTATGAATGGTGCTCACAAGGAGGTCAGAATTGCCAAGGTGATGCTGCAGAGAAACAACCAAATCTTAGCATCTTAGTTCAATATGAGTCAATTTCTCAATTACACATGTCCAAGAAGTACTGGGACGAGAGCTCTGCCCACTGTGGTCATTCCAACATTCAGATAACAGCTGACAATGCCTCCGAAGATTGCCAGAAGAATTCACTCACTTTCCTCCATGTTCCTGCTCACCTGTCAGGAATCGGAACAAGTCACACAAAAAGCCTGAGGACCTGTAGCCCTACCGTGCACAAATCTCCCTCTGAAGGCTGTAGCCCTACCATATGAAAACCTGCCTCGGGGGACCTGTGGCCCTACTATCTGCAAACTTTCCTCTAAGGAAATGTATCCCTACCCCGTGCAAGCCTATTTTTGAGAAGCTACAGTTCTACCACATGTTCCTCTGAAGAGCTGCAGCCCTACTATGTGCAGCTGGCTTTGGAGTATCTGCTGCCCTATCACATATAAGCCTGCCTTTGAGAGGCTATGTCCAAAAGGAGAGTTTAAGTAAGTCTTGAATTTCTCAATGCAAAAGAAGCTATAAAATGTGATGTTAGTGTTAGCACTATTTTAGTAAAACCCTGTCAGCTATGGACTTAGAAGAAGGCCCGGTAGTAAATTTCTCACTGTACAATCATGAAGACCAGAGTTCAAATCCCTAGAACCCTTATTTTAGGGTGTAGTGGGCTGCATTTGTAATCCTAGTGCTGAGAAGTCAGAGACAGGAAGACAATTGGGGCTCACTGGCCAACCAGCCTAGACTAATCAGTGAGTGCCAGCTCACTGAGAGACTGCCTCAACACAACACAAGGCACATGGCTGCTAAACATCAGCTAAGGTTGAGCTCTGGCCCCCATGTTCACCAACATGAACACACACACACCAGGAAAACAAATGTTATGTTAGTCAGTAGGTAGATGTCAACATATCAGATAGGTAGATAGTTCACGGATGATGATGATGATGGTGGTGGTGGTGATGATATGATGGTGATTTGCCACAAATAAGTCCCTTTTCATGTGGAAAATGACACAATTCATTAGAAAGATACAGTCTCTAAGGAAATGGACACCTGTCAGCTGACTAATAAATTTCCAAACTTTTAACCTGTCTACCAATAAAAGCAACATCATAACTGTTATTTTCACCTATCAGATTGACAAAATGATTTAAAATCTGTAATACTCAAAGCATTGTGAGTGCTGAGAGGGGCCTTTTGTGAGATAAGATGACAATGTAATTTGGCTCTCATCTAGGGAGATATTTTAAATCCAGTATCTCCATACTATAAAAAATATTGAAAGCTATTGATCTGGTTTTAATTTTTTGTAAATAAATATGTATTAAAATGGCTGGGTTGGATACTTGTGGCAGCAAAGCCTAAAAGGGCAAAAAGTATCAACCGGAGGCTAAAAAGGAGAGTAGCTACATTCATAACCAGTCTATCCTTGTATCCTCAAGCTGTGGAAAGTTGTTCTAGCACCAGAGGCTGAGTCACACAAGGAGAGCCTCACATTATGATAAATGAAAAGATGAGGTATAAAATTACGTTTATACACCAATGATAATCTGGCTGTCCCTAAGTCTGAAAATATGTAAATGAATTATCAGGCAACAAAGCATAGTATTAACAATCACAGCCCACCCTTGGTGGAAGGAACACCTTTGTCAGTTTACTTAACTTTTCTGTGCCCCAGCTTTTCAAGTATCCCAGGAGAAGATGGAGAACCACCCAGTTCTCAAACAGCTTCGAAGAATTGGGGGTGTGTGGGGGTATGCAGCATCTATGTCATCTCCTTGTGGTGGCTAGCTCTGGTGACAATTATTTGACACGGTTAAGAACAACAGGGTGCACTGCAGAGATTTGCCTAGAACATAGTAGGTTTACTCCATCATCCCCTCAAAATGCTGTGATAAGAAAAAGAAAATTCCCAAGGGCAAGTGTGTTAAAGAAGACCCAGTGACCATCATATTCAAGATGGAGTATCTAAGAGAGAGGTGCAGAAGAGAGAGGTAGAAGAAATGAAAGGAAAGAAGAGGAATGGAGGCGGGAGAAGGGAGACAGGAAACCAGACAATGAGCACATACTGGGTACAGCCATATTAACACAAATGTAAGGGCTGCCCTGAAGCCGCAGGGTTGCTGCTTCACCTAAGGAAACCATCATAGCCTGCAAACTCTGGAGAACACAGGGGTGAACCTAGAGATGGGAACTCCCGAGACACTTGTATTAGTAACCATCCTAAATAAACTAGGAGGGGATTTTCATCTTGGAGTTCCTGTTTGTTTGTTTGTGCTTTAATGAATCACGTGACTATCTGGAGCTTTTCCTCACCTGACAATTGCACCAATCGTCACCGTGTTGTGAGGCGAGAAGCGCATCACCTTCTGAGGTACACTGTATGTAGGGAGTTTATTCAGATTTGACTGCCAGCTAGCGCTGTGTCTTGGTAGGAAAACGCCATGGTGGTTAAAGTAGGTCTTTCAAGGAGCTCAGAGCAAAAGCCAAAAGCTGACTGTTGAGAACCTTGTCAGTGGCGTAAACCAAGTTCCCCTCCTTTCACCCTCCCCCATGTGGGACCAGCAGGCTGGTCTCTCTGAAAACAGCCTCTGGATCAATTCATTGACCACAGACCGGTGAGACAATGGGACCTCCAAGGGGCCTTGCTTTGCCCACTGGAGCGAAGGTCAGCATCAGATGCATTAAGAAATGGAAGCAATTTTCTTCCCACTGGAGGCTTCTATTAGGCATGATTGCCTGCATTTAGACAGACCCTAAACTCTCCAGGGCTGAATTAGGACAGGATCACAAACAAAATCTGGAGAGGAACCAGGCCCTGGAGCTGCATCCCTAAGAGGAACAGAACACAGCAAAACAGCGGGACAGGCCCTGGTTCTTCTCACCCATAGATAGTATAGCCACTGATGCGCATGTGCAGAGTGACCAGCACCTGCGGTTTCCGGTTTCCGGTTTCTGCTTGTACTTTTCTAACTCTTCCCGTGTCTCCCATGCCCACTGCATCACTCAGACCCTCATCAGCCAGCCACCCTCTTTACCCTTAATGTGAGGCTGTGCCCAAAGACAAGAGTGAGCAGCTCCAAGCCTCTCTCCCTGCGAGCTTACTATCAAATCAGAGAAGAAAATGGAGACTCCGTGTGAAAAAGTTTAAGGATTATAAAGGAACATTTGGAAAGCAGAGTATTTTCAAGTGAATCGTGCAGAGGCCTCTGAGGGAAGGGACTGTGAGCCTTGGGGTGAGGCTTCCTGGAGTGAGCTTCTCGGGTAACATGTGAGTGACTCTCATAAAACTGGAAGGTGATGATGCAGGGACAGCAATCCTAAAGTAAGTCAGAGAGCGGCCAAATGACCGCCTTCCAGGCACAGGAAGGCAGATGAGCCCCTTCCTACCACAGCCTTCCCTGTCCCTCCCGCTCCTCCTGCCCCTCCCCGCACCTGCTCCTCTCTGCTGGTTTGGTTTGGTTTGGTTGTTACTCTGTGTGAAACCGTGTGGTGCAGAAACCATATACCTTGACCTACTGTGGGGCTGGGGCTAGATAAACCTATCGTGAATTGAAAATATCAAGGCAGAAATGCATTTGACCCGCCATACCAGCGGAACACCGCTTGGTGACATGGTACCCTGGGAGATTTATGCCTCTTATGATGGAGGAGCTGGCTGGGCCAGATCCCCTGGCATTGGCTGCAGTACAGTACTCTTGACAGAGCCTATCACTAGCCTGGGAAGTTCACAATACACTTCAACTAATGAGGAATCACTTTCTTGCCTTCCTACTGTTGAGAGATCTCACGTCTAACCTCAAGTCAGAGACTATCTGTAAGCCACTAGTTTACACTACTGTCTGCCTCTGGCTTCGGAAGTCCCTAGGAATAGATTCTCACATTACAGTTACTTTAGATTCATGTCTAGTAGGCACTTAGTAGGTATTCCTTGTTAGTTGAATTGAGCTTGAACAGATGAACTTGTATCTCCCAGGTGGGGGAGGCAGAGGAAGGCATGCTGTATGTAGCACTTGTCCTGTTCTGGGTGTATCCTCCTGCATTCTCTATGCACTGCCCTCTCCAAACTGTCCTCCCCCGTAGCTTTGCTTTGGCCTCTAGGTGATGTGTGTTTTATCTCTTCTGTCCCAGGCTGAACCTCTGTATGAGCTTGTGACAGCCACAGACTTTGCATACTCCAGCACAGTGAAGCAGAACTTAAAGAAGGCGCTAGAAGAATTCCAGAGGGAGGTCAGCTCCTGCCTCTGTGCTCCTTGCAGAGGGAATGGAGTCCCTGTCCTGAAAGGTACCACTTTTCAGAACCCTGGGGTTCTTTGTGGAAGGCATCATCTGCAGGGATGCAGACTCTAGGGCAACTCTTTACCCACTTTTACTTCCTAAGAAATCAGAAAGGTGGCAGCTGGGGGACTCTACTCTGGTTGTCAGGGTACCTAGACTCCAGCCTCAGGGATCCTCAGGGGTAGCATTTAGCTGAAGCTTGGAGCTGTGAGCATGATGGTCAATTCACAGGAAGTGGGATCAGCTCAGCGGCTCAGAGTTTGGGTCTAGGGTTACTGTAGTGTTTCTTTCTTTGCAAGAAATTTAGAACTTAGCAGCTGGTGTCTACCAGCTCGTAGAAATAGAGGCATGGGGGTAATATGGAGTCAGATGAGGACATTCACAGAATCTGTCCTGAGGAGACATTCTTCATGATCAGATGAGAAGTACTCTCAAGGGAGCAGATTCCTGGTAGATAGAAGTACTTCCAAAGGTTCAGAACTTGCCAAAGGTAGATGGGGCAAGACTCAAATAGTGGGGATCTCCCTAAAGGAGCTTAAGCAGAGACTATTACTTGTGGTGAGAGATGGCTGGCCTCAGGGACTGCCAAGGCAGCATCTGATCCTGGAAGCATATAAGTGTGAGTCAAAGATCAACTATGGAGCCATTTTCTCAATGGTACCATATAATTCTCATAATGGCAATGAATAGCCCTTCATGAGGGCCCTTCCTGCCCAGGAAAGGAGCAGGTCTTGTCTGCATATTAGTTAACATCCCACTCGAGGTTTTTTGGTTGCATCCTACCAGATGGAAGCACAGGTGCTTGGGGTTGAACTCTTGGGTCCTGGCTTCCCAGGGTGTGATCATGTTCTCTGCCTGCTTTTCTCAGGATCCCACTGTGAGTGCATCTGTCCTGGTGGCTTCCAAGGCACGGCCTGTGAGGTTACCCATCGGAAAGGTAACGAGTCTACCAGAGTTGGTTGGCTAAACACATCCTGGAAAATGTGTGAAAAGAACAAGTGGCCTTGAAGGCTGTCATTGTGGTGCTTGGGATCCCGCCTGGGTTTTTATCACTTCTATCCTTGGGGAATGCACCATGTGTGACATTCCCAAGCCATCTCAGATTGTGGTGGGAAGCTTATGTCCTTTGCCCAGGTGACTGGGTTCCTGAAAGGAAAGCTGGGGGTTGGGTGGGGAGGACAGCAAGAGAAATAATGAACCAAGACCAAGTTCTCTGGTCAAGGCTCAATGTTTACTTTTTGAGTCTGAACTTAAAAAGGGGGTAACCCATCCCCCACTATGCCAGGATCTCCTGGCTTGTCATGATCTCATCAGGACAACAAGCTCAGCTGCTCAGTAGGTAGTGGCTTCTTGCAGGAAGCTGCAGATGTGGCAGACAGTAGACTTCACCTAGGTCAGAAGACTCCACCCTAGGTGGGCTAGCCAGCTGTGGCAAACAAGGTCTGATTCAGCCTGCTCAAGGCTGGGGGAGGGCACATTGTATTATCTAACCCAAATCCAGTGTGTGTGTGTGTGTGTGTGTGTGTGTGTGTGTCCCCTATGTAGAAATTCCTATAACACTCCCTACCCCCTCAGTGGCATTAGTCAATTCCTGTTGAAGATGCTCACAAGATTTTGAAGATATGTACACAAAATGTTTTTCACATTGCTTTTCCTCCCCTCATTCTGTAAGTAGTGCCATATCCCATTGACTTCTGCATTTCCATGACTTAGGTGTGGTTGTTTCTCAGTGATAGATGATAGATAAATAGATAGATAGATACGTACATACATATATAGATGATAGCCATCTAACAAAAGAAAGGCTAATGAAACTTTCCTTTGCACCCTCAAATTCTTTGCCCACTTTTTCATCTAAGAATTGTCAGGCTCACATTCCTCTCTCATTTTTATTCCTTCCCATAACTTTTTGGTGGCCTCCTTAAAAAAAAATGGATCTAATACATCTGATAAAGCATTAGGGCATTCTCTATGCACCTCACTGTGCACTGGGCCCCTTGGCTGGGTTCTTGAACTCAGCTTGAATTCAGAGCTCATCACTATCATTTAATAACTCTAGGTTGAACAAGACCCTTGCCCTCTCTTGTCTGTGACATGCACATGATTCTGTTTACTGCTCACACACCTGAGTTTATAATGAGGCATGTAAATCATTAAAATGATGGCTGATAAACTGGAAGGGCAAAATAAGCACTAACTGCTTTGTTTTGGATTTATTATTTGTATTTTAGACATAGAAAATAATTTATTCTTTACAACAAGCCCATGAAGACAGTACTGGCGATAGCCCCATTATACAGACAAAGAAGCTAAAGATCAGTGGGTCACCATTCAGAGTGAAAGCAGAAACCCAGGTCCAGGTTAGCAAACATGGCTGACTGCACAGCCTTTAAGCATGTTCTTCACTGTCGTGGTTGGCTTTGTTATCTCCTCTTGCAACTCACCCAGATCTTGGAGAGTGACCTTCTCAGTGTAGGAGCACAAGACCACAGTGTTCCCACAGTGTTTCTGTTTAGAGGAGACCTTGGAAGCTGTCCACATTAGCTCTTTCCCTTTGCACACGTTTATCACAGGGAAACAAGCAGTTATTCAGCAGCCTCATCTATGACCAAAGTCAATCCTGAGTAGACAACAAGCATCAAGGTGTAGAGTGGCAGTGGTATTCACCTCATTTAAAATGTACCACTCTCACTGTAGATAACATAGCTCTCATGCATGAGAAACTATCCAGTGTCTTAATGTGTCTAATCTGTAAGCCATCCATTTGCCCATCCCCCTCCTACACACTCATCTACCCTTCCATCCATCTGTCCATGCGTCTGTCCACCCACCTACCAATTCACCATCTACCAAACCATCTATCCACCAACATGTTTACCCATCCATCCATCTATCTATCCACCCACCTAGTCACATATTAATTTATTCATTCGCCCACCCACCCATCCATTCTCTCACCACTCATACATGCATCTATGTGCCCACTCACCTACCCATCCATCCACCCACCCACCCATTCATCTTCCTGTCAGCCATTGCTTATTTGCAGGAGGCCTCTGTTTGCTGGCCTAGGTGTTGAGATTCACTGTGAGCAAATCAGGTATGGTCCTTGTCCTCACAAAGATTGTGGTGCAACAAGACTAATGCTATGTAAATTATTCCATAAACACATTTAAAATTTCTATGCAACAATTGCTACAAGTGCTCTGAGAGCTTAAAATATAGGGATGTGATAAAGAGGTAAGGATCCCAGGCTTCTATGAAGAAATACAAGTTTACTGAGAACTAAAGGGCTAATAGGATTGATGATGTTAATGGGAAAGGGAGGAGCGCCCTGAACAGGGAATAATTGTAGAATGTGAAAATATTCTATGATAGGAGAGAATGAAGAAAACAGTGACAAGAGAAAAAAGACCCTTGTTTAAAGGGAGATATCAGAGATTCAGATTCCAGAAGCCTGTTGGCTTCTTCTCCCAGTTCTATACCACCTTCTAGGACAAGAGAGTATAAGAACCAATTCACATTCACCTTCCTTCTTTCTTACAGACATCCCCATAGATGGGAAGTGGAGTTGCTGGTCCGACTGGTCTGCATGCTCTGGAGGACACAAAACAAGACAAAGGCAGTGTAATAATCCAGCCCCTCAAAAAGGAGGCAGCCCCTGTTCAGGTCCTGCTTCTGAAACACTCAACTGTTAAAGGAGGGCACACACAGATGATCCCGCGTGAACTCTAACCCTCACACACTTAGCCAGGCTTCCAGTACACCAGCTCCCACCCAAGGCTGTCACAACAAAATGCAATGCCACTCTGCCCTTTAAAGATTTGTTTGATCAGTGCATGATAATTTGAGTAAACAGTGGATTGAGCAAAACCCTAAGTCCTTGCATGGTGAACCTCCCTTTGCACACTCTGCACTTCTGTTACCTCCACATGGTCTGGGAGCCAAAAACTCTCTTAGTCACCACGTAGTGACAAAGACACATAGTAGGTGTTGAATAATGAAACTACATTGATAAGTTGCTCATCCCTTGGTAAGCACAGAATTTTCTTCAGTAATAAAGACAGTCAATTTCTATGAAATGATCTCTGGGTGGCCCCAATCAATCCCCATGACAACCTTGCAAGGCAAATATATGGGATACAGTCTTGGGGCCGTATAGTGACTTGTTGCAGGTCATACCATTTAGGAAATGTCAGAACTGTGCTGCAAACAAGGCTCTGGAATCTCGGGGGCATCTCCTTTTCTGAATGAGCCTGTGGTTAGCAGAGAACTGTTCCTGAAATAAAATGCAGCAGAAAGCCGTGCGTGTTTCTGTGAGGGGGTTGGTGTGCAGGTATGTGTGCATGTGTGCATAGGTGTGTGTTCTTGGGACTAGTCAGGAGAGTGGCTTTGGGTCCCCTTAGCTTCTTTGTTGCTGAGCAGAGGAAGCAAAGCGTATGGGAACAGTCATCAAGGACCAGACCTGAATGGTGATCAATAAGAGAACATGACTGCGAGCCAAGGAAAACTGATCACTCCAGTAGAAAAGATTTACAATGGAAAGAGAAGATCATAGTGTCTGGGAAACAGGTCAGGGGGCTCTTGGCTGTGTGGTAGCATGTACTGCCCTCACATATTCCCTCCTCCAAGAGACTGCACACTCCACTTAGCTCACTGAGCTTTTGTGCAAATATTACTTGCAAGGATGAGAATTTAAAGAGGTCAGCAGAATAATTACTGATATCCAGGCTATCAATATCTTTTTTTTGTTTGTTTTGTTTTGTTTTGTTTTTTCAAGACAGGGTTTTTCTGTGTAGCCCTGNCTGTCCTGGAACTCACTTTGTAGACCAAGCCAGCCTCCAACTCAGAAATCCGCCTGCCTCTGCCTCCCGAGTGCTCAATATCTTTTTATTATTAGTTTTTTTTTAATTACTAAGTGGTTAAAGCTCCATAGTTCTTATACATTGCTTCTTTCCATTGTTTTGTTTGCCCATGGGCACATCTCCCTGATTGAGGAACTTCAGGTGAGTTGATTCTTGGAATAAATCAGATGTGGAAAAGCAGTTTGTTATGCGTAACTTTTGGCTCATCAGATTCATTTGCAATCAACTGTTTTCAGGCAAGATACCTGCTTTGTATCTGTAGCAGCTGGATTTGGTACTGGGTCCTAAGAGCTCAACACATCCATGGTACTGAGGCTTCTCTCCAGCCTGGCCAGCTCTCTCCAGCAGAGTCAATAGGAAACTGGGAAGTAGCTGAGGATTCACTGCCTGGGGCAGTGGCAGGCAGCATAGCAGCTCCTTCTGCCTTTCCGCATCCCCTGTCCCCTGCAATCGAACTGACGGGTCTGGACCCTTGTTTAGTTTAATATTATTGCTTTGCTGTCTGCTGTTATTTCAACAGGATAATGCAATAATGTTTTATCTCTTTCATTATACGGAGGCAGTATAATTTTCTTGAGTTATAATCTATCTTCTTTTAAGATTCCCCCGAGACAGGGAAGAGCCACTCTGTCTTTGGTTGACGGGAGGCTCCCAGGAAGCTGACAGTAGCACATCGAGGCAAGCAGCGCCAAATTAAATTCTGAATCTCAATCACAGCCTCCGCTTCTAATGGGAGATTTGAGTTGATTATGGAGATGACAGCCCAGGTTCACATTTATTGCGTTTAGCAGAAATTGTTTATCCTATTAAATGTGGTCTTGAAGGAGAGACAATTGAATTGTGAAGCACCACTGAGTACCCGGGTGACGCCCAGGCACTGCTAAACTGTGTAATAATTATATTCTTATTTGTGGGCTGAACTTCCCCACGTGGCTCTTTCTGCAAACAAATGCGCTTAGGCGGAGGTGGAAACGTAATGTAAGAATTAAACAAAATAAATGCAAACTGTGCGCTCAGAGTCTTGGCAACAGTGGCTCACCCCGGTGTACCTGTGCTGAGCTGAAGGATTCTTGTAGAGCCCAAGCAGTGTGATTTAGCAGTGGCCCTGGACTATGAGTACGTGTACAGCTCAAGGTACCTGTGTGGGAGGGGTGTTCATGACCAAGAGGAGGATTCTTAAAAACGCCATGATCTCTACATGCTGAATGCCAGGATAGGAGGCTTTCCAGAGTGACCTTGGGCTAATAGTATAACTTCTGTGGGGATAATAACTGTTATAATTACTTTAACAATAGTAATAATAATAATAGCTGCCAATTAGAGGGTTTTGCAGTTTATGAAGTCTTTAACCTGAATTATCCCATTTAATTTTTGCCTGAATTTGATGGGATGGAATTTATGCAAGCCATAGATGACAAAGGAAGTTTCAGATAGAATCCAGATCCTTACTGTACTGGCTACTTTTGTGTCAACTTGACAAAGCTGGAGTTATCACAGAGAAAGGAGCTTCAGTTGGGGAAATGCCTCCATGATATCCAGCTGTGGGGCATTTTCTCAATTAGTGATCAAGGCTGAGAGGCGGCCCCTTGTGGGTGGAACCATCTCTGGGCTGGTAGTCTTGGATTCTATAAGAGAGCAGGCTGAGCAAGCCAGTAAAGAACATCCCTCCATGGCTTCTACATCAGCTCCTGCTTTCTGACCTGCTTGTGTTCCAGTCCTGCATCCTTTGGTGATCAACAGCAGTATGGAAATGTAAGCCGAATAAACCCTTTCCTCCCTAACTTGCTTCTTGGTCATGATGT
>NC_034595.1:55671774-55695005 GCF_900095145.1 Mus pahari
TGGGCAAATGGATGTATCTGGAGGATATCATCCTTAGTGAGGTAACCAAATCACAAAAGAAGTTACTAGATATGCACTCACTGATAAGTGGATATTATCCCAGAAACTTAGAATACCCAAGATACATTATGCAAAATAAAAGAAAACCAAGAAGGATGACCATTGTGTCGATACTTCATTCCTCCTTAGAATAAGGAACAAAATACTCATGAAAGGATATAGGTACAGAAAAATCTTTTGAGAGAGAGTGTATGCCTGGTGCAGAAAGCCTTTAGCAGCACCCTGAAGGACCCAAGTGATCAATGGAGAAACACTGTGTCCTGTGACCCCGTAGGATCTTATACACAGCAGCATGAACTTCTCCTGATCAACTCATCCTCCATGTGTCAGCTGTCTCTTTCTTCAGACAGTTGCTCCTGTGAGGTAAAGTTAAGCTACAGTGTTGGGTTAGAATGATTCCAAAGGCCTGTAATAAAGCCATAGTCCTCCTCTTAGGAATATTGGAAGGTATTGGAAAGCTTCATGTGGTAGAACATGAGGGGAGTTTTTAGGTCACTGGGGCATGCCCTCAAATGGTTTGTAGAACCCTAGCATCACGAACCATGACTGGGAACCAAAACAATCCTTCCTTTTCTTTAACTTTACAATCTCAGCTGTTTGGTAACAGTAACAGAAAGCTGACCCATTGGAGAATAGATGTTTTTCTATTGCCGTATCTGCCTATACTTTGCTCGCGGTAGCATTTAGCATAGTAATCTCTTTTTGAGATTAAAGACAGTGTCTGGCACTAGGGGGTTGTCAATAAATATCACATAAAATAATGGACTAGTGAAAAGGAGCTATCTGAGCCAAGGGAAGGACTGCCCATGCTGGTGAACAGCTTTACAGCCTTAGTGACCTGGTGCAAGACAAGACTTCAGGCCCAGAAACCCCGAAGACAGACAGTTAAGCATCAATGAAAGATTGCCCTGTTCTGGAGCATCATGCCTTGTAAAAGAAAAGTGAAGCCCCGGAGGAGAAGATGTGGTATCAGGAGGGTTGACAGGGTGAGTTCATCCCAGTGATGGGTAAGTCTGAAAGTCTGGTGAGGACAAGGGTCACAGGTAATAAAGCCCAATCTCCCTATTGGTGCGTGAAGGGGTTGGGGGTGGGCAGGAGATTAAATTGTCTTCCAATATTCTGACTCAAATTTCATATCCAAAGATAGCCTAGAAGGACAGTGGTCCCTCTGTCATCCATGTGGTAGATACCTTCTAGGCTCTGCTTCCTCTGCCATAGCAGAGCAAGTCCCACTAGTGTCCCCTTCTGGTGTAAGCCCTGACCTAGCTTATTTTTGTTTCATTTCATTTTGTTTCATTCCTCCTCTTCCTCTTCCTCTTCCTCCTCCTCCTTCTCCTCCTCCTCCTCCTCCTCTTCCTCTCTCCCCCCCCCACCTTTGAGACAGACCAGGGTCTCAGGGAGCACAGGCTACCTTTAAACTTACTGTGCAACCAAAGATGACCGTGAATTCCTCCTCTTCCCCCTACCTGGAACTACACGTGTGCTCCATCAGAACCCACTCCAGACTACTTTTTCACTTTTTAATTTGTGGTGCTGCTGGTGATGTGCATGTGTTTTTGCCTACACCAATACATGGCATGCCTTTGTCAGTTTTCAAATCTCTATCACTCCTTTTTTTTTTTTTTTTTTTTAATTTCCATAGGCCCTGTCATTTGATCTGGAACTCCAGCTTTGGCTAGACTGGCTGACCATCAAGCCTCTAGAATCCTCCTGTCTCTGTCTCCTCCCAACCCATGCCAGGATTACAGAGGTATACTGCCATACCCAGCTTTTATATGGGTGCCTGTAGTCCAAGTTCACAGTACTGGCTAAGCCATCTCTATCGCCTCCGGTTTTCCTCGTAGCTGAACTACCCACATACAACCTAACAGCAGCATGATGGTCTTTGGGACACTCTGCTCAGTGAGTGCAGACATTTCCTCTCTTAATAACCTGTCTTTAGTGTTGGCCAGATTCTTACCTGAGGCATTCAAATGCTTAAGTGTCCG
This sequence comes from Mus pahari, assembly GCF_900095145.1. NCBI lineage: Eukaryota > Metazoa > Chordata > Mammalia > Rodentia > Muridae > Mus > Mus pahari. The sequence continues at coordinate 55,673,823 of NC_034595.1, forward strand.
TTCATAGAGACAGAAGCATGATGTCATACCTCTTAGGCAGAGCTAGAGACATTGAGGAGAGGCTTCGTAGAAGAATACTCCACAGACATGCTCTGAAGCCACTGCCGACTTCAGTGGCTGACTGCTCTATGGCCTTGAGCAAGCTCTGTATGTAAGAAATGTGTGACACATGTGCCCTTTGGGGCAATGTAGATGTCATGTGAATCCCTAGACCTAGAAGAAGCCCTGGGTCCAGTAGGCCCTCTTTACTTAGATAAATCACTGCCAGGATCATTGTCAGAGATTCTTAAAACATCACTAAGAAACCCATGCTGTTGGTTTTCATTTAAAACTGCCTTAAAAACATCTCAGTGCAAAACCCACTACAACATGTGAGAATGAAAGGACTCAGAATTGCTCAGCTCCTAGGGATATCTTAATAAAGGACATGGAGGCCTTTTCTCTCCCAAGCCCTGCATTATTAAGGGAAATGTAACAGCATAATAACTAATATTTGCAGAGACCATTACCAGTGACAAAGAACTTCACACACCTAATCCAGGCCTAATCCTCTCAGTGCCTGCAAGAGGCAGATTTATTGTCTGCCTGGGACAGGTGACAGGACAGCCTCAGAGAGACCGAGTGACTTCCCTGAGACCACGCTGAAGTGGAAATTTAGGGGTTCTTTGGAAAGTCGGTTGGATGGTGTTTTGCTGGGACAAACACATGAAGGAGCATTTAGTTAAAGTGGACACAGGTGTGAAAGACTAGGGCTGACTCCAGAAGGAGTCACAGAAGCAGACACAGGAGAGGATGTTCTGCTAAAGCAAGCACATGAAAGGACACATGATGAAGGATTCTTTGCTAATGACACTCATGTATTGGTCCATCTTATGTTGCATAGTTGAGCTGCATTTGTCGGCACTCCATAGAGAGAAACATAGCAAAAAAAAAAAAAAAAAAAACTTGTGGTGGTGTACTGCAGTTTTTTGCCTCTTCCTTGGACTCAGGCTGACTGGATGTACATGCTGAGGCAAGGCACGTGGAGGACACGTGATGTTTAGAGGGTATAAAACAGGCCTCCACAGAGTGACAGAACCTGAGCTAGACTTGCTGGTACAGCTGGCTGTGTGACACTCGTGGGTCTCAGGTCTTTGTTGATCTTCGCTTCCCTGAGAGAGGCACAGCTAAGAACTTCTCCTGGTGTTCCTTCCTGCTGACTGCCAAGGCTGAGACCTGGCTGTCTCTGCTAGGTCATGTTGCTGCTGCCACTAGCCCAACTCTACCAGACTGGACTGCTGGTGTATAAGAGAAGCATTTGCAAATGGATGGAGCTGCCACTGCTTACCCATGAACTGAACTGCCGATTTCCAGACAACACAGATGAGAGTTGCTCCAAAGAACCTTTCTACACAAGTTCACTTTCCCCTTCCCCCACACCCTTTCTTTTTCATTCCCTCTGGTGGGTGGGTGGGGGTTACAAGGGAGGTTAAAAATAGGCTTTGAAAAAAATTAAAGTTACACCACACAGCTCCAAAGCAGCCCGCAGTCCGAGGCCGCTGTGTCTGGACTGCATAGCCTTACAGTACAGGCGAAGCAGTCCCAGATTAGTTGCATGGAGGTCACCAATACCCACAGAGAAAGGACTTTGGCCTGCATCCCTGCAGTGCAGAGATCAAATAGACTAGGGGTCTATTCAGTAAACAAGATAAGGAGACTAAAGACCATCATTTTCTTTGCCCAAGTTATGTACTAACCCTCTCTCTCCTAGAGTCTGCCGTGCATGTGACAGATGCGATAGTTTTATGAGATGGCACATACAAAGGGAAGGCATCACCCACAAACACTTGGCATGAGGCACATACGAAACTGACTTCCTATGCTCGGGTACTATACAAAAAGCACCCTGTCCATTTCCTGCCTCACTTGCCTGCCAACTGCTTCCTTGAGCATGCATTCTATAGAGAGAAAAGAGAGAGGGAAGTATGGTCATGTGTTCAGAGGGCAATTCTTGGAGGATTTTCAGCAGGAGTCAAGTGTCTGGCCTGACACTGGCCTCGGAAGCAGAAGCAGGCACAGAGCCCGAGCACTCCCATTATCACCCCGGCAGCGGCTACCAGTTATCTCAAGTCCACACCTTGCAGCCCCAGGTGTCCCTCCATCCATCACTGGCCATTGTCTGAGATCCACTCAGCCTCCCCCACCACCTCCTGCCCAGTTACTCCTTGTTAATAATCCAGTTTGTTCACATCCTCAAAACGATCTGATTCTGGCCCCTTTTCATCCCAAACACCATCCATCCATCAACTGCAGGCTCCACGGCTTGGTTAGGAAAATGAGAGTGGGGGAAGGGGGGCAAATAACAGATAAAACTTCTCCGTGTTATCTCTAAAGAAATAGAATGGATAAATAGATCTGTCAGACATGTATCATGCCACCTGACAGCCAAGTCTATTTGTTAAAAACAGGTTAGGATGGGAGGATTTATCTCACGCTTTAAGCTGTTAATACAGGAAGGAGACATATTTTTCTTTATCTCTTCAGGGGAAGGGGGGAAATCCCAAGGCCATGAATAAGGGACTTTTAATTTGATTTGATAGACTTTCTCTCACTAAGGTGGAAAGGGGTGAACTTGCTCTTTAATTTGTGCCTCTGGGATGCTATGGGTTTGACTGTCCTCTAGTGCTTTGTGAAGGTCATGGGATCCAAGAATCCCGCTCAGTGTTCTACTCTCATGATCTTTCTTACAAGTTTTGACAGCCAAACACGAAGGCCACATCGGCTTTGGCCATTGGTATCAAAGAACAAGAGGAAAATGGAGAGATATGTCTCAGGTGTTGGGGTCCTAAAAAGCAAGAGGAAAATAAAAGTCCCCATCTGTTATGGACGTCAGTAGATGGGACAGACAGGCAAGCCATAGTCCTAGGACGTGGAACATGTAGGAAGACAGCCACTTAGGGACATACCCTTGCTGAGCTGTGAATACATAGGAATAGCTGGATTGGCTTTCTGGGAAAGGAACTTAAGCCGTGTCCAAAGAATGATGGGAGGAGAGGGGAGCTAGGATCAGAGGCACACTTGGGAATTAGTCATGGAGGGCTTTGTCCATTATGTCAAGGACAGTAGTAGGTTTTTGAAACAGTGGTTTTAAGAATAGCCTTGTAATATAATGAAGGCACAGTGATGCACAGGCCTTAGATTAGAAAGCATGCTATGAGTGTGGCCGTTAGAATTACCCAGCACAGAAACCCCAGAGAGGCAGCCAGCAAAGGCTCTGAGATGCAGCACATGGTCTCCCAGAAAAGCTCATGACCACACTGAGGCTCACACTCACTGTCACCCACTTGAGAAGAACACACGCCACCCCAGAGCTAATAGAACACCTGTGAGTGCTAGTCCTGTGACTTCAGTCACTGTGCCCGCGCTGTCCCCTTCCTGTGGTACGTGTGGCTTTTCTGACTTTCACAGTTTTTTCCAGGGCTCAGCTGGCTGGCTGGCTTCCAGCTGTCTTCCCTGATTCCTAGACTAGACTCTCTTTATTCCCCTCTGGGCTTCTTCCCAATTAGGGACACATTGCAATTGCCTATGGGTCTCCTCTGTCAGACTCCAAGTCCTTGTACTGATGGGCCTGTGGCTCAGCACCTCCAGCATCCAGCCGTGGCCTGGGCACCAGGCATCACTGGGAGTTAGCCTGACATTGTCTTTTCTTTTTTTTTTTTCTGTTTCTCTTTTCTTTTAAAATTTATTTTTATTACCGTTGTTGTTGTTGTTGTTGTTGTTGTTGTTGTTGTTGTTGTTGTTATTGTTGTTAGATTTTCTGGGGGGAAAAAAACCACTAGCCAAGGAATGTAGTCACCTCCAACAGCTGGAGAATGCCCAGAATAGTTTGTATGCTGAGTCTTATAGAAAAAACAAAGCCCTGGTGATTTTATCCATACGTTTAGGTATGAATGTATTGATTACCTTTTTTTTTTCTTAAAATATTCAATGTATGTGGTACTATGTTATGAAGCATTTTCATACATGTATATGAAGCATACTCCTACATACTCCCGTACATACTCCCGCCCTTTCTCACCCTCCCCTCTCTTGTTAGTCCTCATTGTCTCCTAGACAATTTTACTTCTCTATTTTACCACAATGATTGTTTTAATTTGTGTGTACGTCCGGCACATGCATGCAGTGCTCGCAGGCGCCAGAAGAGAGCGTTAGATCGCTATAGGTGGAGTTATGGGCAGTTGTGAGTTACCTGTCCTGGATGCTGGGAACCAAACCTGGGTCCTCTGGAAGAGTGAGTAATACGTACTCCAAGCCATTCCAGGCCTTCACTTCTACATTTGTGTCATATATACAAACATGATTTGATGAATCTGTGTAAAATCCAGTAACCATCAGTGAGAGAAAATGTATTTTTTGAGTTAATATGACTATCTGCGGCTGCATCCACCTTTTTTTTTTTTTTCAAACAACATTATTTCATTCTTTAGGACTGGAAATCATTTTCTTCATGCCTCCCTCTGCTTTTAGAAACCTAGGTGTGTTCTGCAGCTTAGCCACTGTAATTACTGCTATAATAACCAATTAACTTTATTTATATCAGTGAGGCCTCTTTTGAGCTTCAGGCCCTCACAATATTAAGACAATAAATTTGTATTACTATAAAAAAATAGATTTTCTTTGAGATAATAACTACTCCTAACCTAGTCTGGTCCTGAACATGCTATATAGTTGAGCTTCCTGTCCCTACCTCCTTGTGAGCCTTCATGTCCAGTTTATATTATAATATGGTGGTATGAATAAGAATGGTCTTAATAGGCTCAAATATTTGAATGCCTAGGGAGTGGCACGATTTGAAAGGACTAGGAGGTGTGGCCGTGTTAAGTGCGGCCTTCTTGGCATAGGTGTGTCCTTGTTGGAGGAAGTGTGTCACTGTGAGTGAGCCCTGGGGCTTCAGAAGTCCAAGCCAGGGCCAGTGACTCTTTCTTCCTGCTCCCTATGGATCAGTATATAGAGCTCACACCTACCATGCTAGCATGCTTCCATGCTCCCTGCCATGACAATAATGAACTAAACCTTTGTAACTGTAAGCAAGCCTCCTTTTTTAAATAGGAGTTGCCATGGTCATGGTGTCTCTTCACAGCAATAGAACACTGACTAAGACATGTAGTATTAAAGCTTGAACTTAGTACTTCCTATGTGCTAGCCTAGCATTCTATTAACTGAGTCCCATTCCCAGCCTAGCCTGCTTATTTCTGAAGTGGATGGGTAGCAGTGGAGCCTGCCTTCCTGGCAGTGAAATGCTGGGCTGTTTTCCTGGCATTATCTTCCCTTCGCGCGCTGTAAAGCACAGAGGCTTTGCAGAGGCATCCCTCATTTCTGCAGTGTGGCTTTTGAAGCCTGCCCTTTCTCCGTGTCCATCTTCTCCTCCTAAAGGCATACCACTCCGGAGAGATCCACTGAGTGTGCGACTCTTTAGATCTTCCTCGCAGAGAAGGAAAAGAAGAAAGCCTCTCTCCTTACTGCCTTTCTCCCTGTCGTTAATTTACTTTTCAAAAGACACACTGTCAAGTTGAAGGGTATATCTTTAAGCCATGTGTTTACACCCCACTCCCTATAAAACCTGAGATTATAGATCTTCTTAAAGGACCTAGGGGGAAGTGTACTGGGAGAGGTGTATGTTTTGTGGAGGTGAACCACTGCTGGGAAGGAGAGACTGATGTAGTAAAAGATTGCCACAGCTGCTTTATTTTAATATCTGATGCTGCTGGGGGAAGAGTTCTGTGTTTTGCTGGTGGTCTGGGCTCAGGTGTGATCCATTAGTCCAGTGGTTCTCAACCTTCCTCATGCTGTGACCTTTTAATACAATCCCTCATGTTGTGGTGACCCTCAACCATAAAACTGTTTTGGTGCTAATTCACAACTGTAATTTTGAATCTGATTCTGTTATGAATCAGAATGTAAATATGATATGCTGATATACAACCCCTCCCCCTCGAGGAAAGGGGTTGCCACCCACTAGTTGAGAATCGATGCTTTAGCCTCTTCCTCCAAATTTTGCATCTTGTTCCCAGGTTTCCCACCCCTGACAAGGATCCCTATATCATCATCTCCTCCCTGCCTTGAGCACCACAAACTACCATGGAGAGCCCTCCAGTCACAGACCGAACAGAGCTGGGCTAAGTAGGTTGAGGGGTTGTGGGTGGTAAGCAAGTGCCTGAAGTAGTGCATGGAATGTCTGACCCACAGCTCTGACCCACGAGACTTAGTTTCCTTAACTGTGGAGTAGACCTCACAAGCAAGCCTTTAGAGGTCCTTGGTAAGCCTACATCAAATAGCGAAGCTCAAGTGCTCTGCCCCCGGCCCTCTGTGTGCCATGCACCCCATTTCTTGTGGGCATATAACGACTCTTTTTCTCTCTCTCTCTCTCTCTCTGTGGTGTTCAGCCTTGCCTGTGCTTGGAATTGCCAAGGGAGCACTGACTGCAGCCCCCAGTGATTCAGATTTAATTGGACTGCAGCCTCTGGACAGGAGGTTTGTGAAATTCCCCCAGGTTATTCTCATGGGTGGCCAAGGTTGGGCACTCCGGAACTACTGTTTAGAGCAAGATAGAAAGTCCTCATTGGTCGCCTGCTTGGCCTCTTCCACCTGGCCTCAAGTCACTTGTTAGCAACTAGCTGCTAATAAATCGCCAAGTCACTAATAGAAGCAAATTATTAATGAAAACTAACTCCAAAGGGGGAAACAGCTACATTCACAAGCTAGAAAGCCAGAATGGAGTCTTTTCTTTCTTTCAGATAGAAGAGCCAAGTTTATTTAGGTAAACCTCTGAATCACGTTTTAACAATGGGACTGACAATGATGATGCTAATAATTTGCCATGTGGCAGGCACTGGGATGGGTTTCATACTCCCGACTTTTTTTGTCTTTCGTCGTTTTTCCCAGTCCCCATGTCCATCGTGTACACACCTACATGTCCCCCTTCCCCGTGTTCTTTCTCACTGTCACGTTTTTTTATCAGGCTGGATTTCTTTTTCTGAAGTCTCCTCCATGTTGATCTGTTAAAAAGTCCATCCAGGTTCAGATAGACCCCGTGCTTGCTGCCTCTGAAAATGTGTGCAGGCTGCATTACCTGACTTGTCCTCCCTCCGCAGTCACTTGGATGCTTCATAAGTTGATGTTAATAATTTACTCCCAGTGGCCCAAGAGCCTCCTCTTTTTCATGTATACAGTTGGCCATCTGTTTTTGAAGGCTTCCTATCTACATAGTCTATCAACTTCGAAGAGAAGCCAGGGATAAACCTGGGCTGTTGATTTATCTAGTTTTATGTCAACTTGACACATTTTGGAAGAGGGAACTTCAGTTAAGGAAAAACAAAACAAAACAAAACAAAACCACTAGACTGGCCTCTGAGCAAGTCTGTAGTATGTTTTTTTAAAAAATTAGTGATTGATGTTGGAGGGCTCAGCTCACTCTGGGTGTTGCCAACCCCAGGCAGGTGGTACCGGGTGATACAAGAGAGCAGGCTGAGAAAACCATGAGAAGGAAGTCGGCCAGCAGTACCCCTCCATGATCGCTGCTTCAGTTCCTGCCTCCAGGTTCCTGTCTTGAATCCCTGCCCTGACTTCCCTTCATGATGGACTGTGAGTGGGGCATGCAAGCTGAAGTTAACCCTTTTCTCCCCAGTTGCTTTTGCTTATGATGTTTCCTCATAGCAACAGAAACCCTAATTAGGTCACTTGGCAACTGTGCTGAACATGTACGTGGTTTAGAGTGCTCTGGAGCACTAGGCTGACTGGTGTGACTGGCTCTTCTCAGGAAGGTCAGTGAATGGACGTTGATCTTTACTGATTCACCCTTCCAAGTCCACCCACAGCTCTGGGAGGTTGACCGATACAGACCTCACCCATGAACTGACTCTTGGCCTGTCTGCTTGTCCAGCAACCATTGCTGATGAACTCCCCTTCAGTCTGCAGTGCATAGCCTTGGCATCTGAAGATACTGTGCTGAATAAAACCAGGCCATTTTCTGTCTTCAAATTTGATTGCTTGCCAGGACAGAATCACAGGAGATGGTCTGGGGTCTGAACGCTGGGATCTCTAAGTTCTCCAAATGGAAGTCCTCTACCCAGTGTGGAAAGAGGAGGCTGGACTTTGAGAGATGACAAAGTCATAAAAGCAAAGTTCTCATGAGTAGGACTAGTGTCCTTACAAAAGAGGCCCTAGAGGCCCCTCTGCCATGTGATAACATAACAAAAGGACATATATAAAATGGAACACAGCCTCTCCAGACCCTAGACCCTCTGGAGCCTTCATCTCTCAGTATATGCTTCCAGAATTGTGAGGAATACATTCTGATGTATCTAAACCACAGCCTGTTTATTGTTAAGCATCCTGAATAGAATAGGATAGAAAGGTGGTTCTGGGAAGTAAAGGGTCACAACTCCCTGGAACAAGGAGGCAGCTTTAGAGCCAGGTTATTGATAGAGGCTAAGAGTTATGACTAGAAAAAAAATCATGAGTATATTAAGAGAATAGCCTTTGTGGGTTTACATGTACTCAGAGCAGCAAGCAGTGCTAACCAGCAGCCAGGACAGGTAGCAGCTTCTGCAGCCTCCTTGCCAGTCCTGCATCCAGAGGTACTCAGCAGGCCTGGGTCTGCAGGTTCCTCCCTAGGCATGGGGCACCTCCATTCTGGGGTGGTGGGTTGTTGCACTGTCTCCTCCTCTCCTGGGAACCTCCTCTGCACTCTGACCAGGAACTCCAGCAGCTCCAGCGCCCAGGGGCTTTGATGTCTGCAGGAAAACATGCCAGGGGAGGAAGCAGTTAGTGTAGAAGCCGCTGGCTGGGGATGTGGGGCCAGAGGTCACCTTGTTGCTCCAGGATGGTCTACAGTCTTTCCTTGGGGAAATGCCCTGGGTAGCAAACCAAGACCTCTGTGCTTGCAGCCTCACTGTTAATTTGAAACTCTGGACGGAGTGAAAGGAAAAAAAAAGCCACTGGGGAGTCCATCTCACGAAACCGGAATCCATGGTTGCATGGAAGATAGAGCAAGGCAGGAAGGATTCTCCTCTGGGAGAACGATTCCAAGTCTTCGGAGGCTGTAAGGAATAGAACCATGAGCGCCCTGCTGATCCGAGGCAGAGGTCTAGTTAGAGATCTCTGTAGCAGATTGCTGAGGTTCAGTTTGTAAGTTTCTAAGCCAAACCCTTCGGAGCCTGACAGTGGGGCCTGGGGTACGACAGATTGTCTGTGCAGAACTTCCAAAGGCTTGCACTGGAACCCATCCCACAGAACCCCACCTAGGGCTGCCGGCTCACTTCCCTGGCTGTGCCTCTCCCCTCAGGAAAGTTAAGGTTTGTTTTTTTTTTTTTAATTTTTTTTATTATTATTTTCTTTATTTACATTTCAAATGCTATCCAGAAAGTTCCCTATACCCCCCCCCCAACCCCTGCTCCCCTACCCACCCACTCCCACTACTTGGTCCAGGCCTTCCCTTGTGCTGGGTCATATAAAGTTTGCAAGACCAAGGGGCCTCTCTTCCCAGTGAAGGTTTGGTTCTATGAGAAGCGTGAACCAATCCAATGGGGACTGTTCATCCCTTTCTATCCCCATTTCCTTTTCCTAATGAAATCTTCCATGCACCCCACATCTAATTCAGATGAAAGTGGAGCAATTCCATTGAGGCTAGGGTGACTACCGGGTTCACCCTCCTCCCCTGGGGGCAAGTCCCAGCACCCGAGGGCTCCTCAGATCTCACTGTGAACATCATTGGATTAGATTATCGCCAAGTCCCTTCCAGCACTGTAATTATACTCCCTGATGGGGCAGCCACAGCAGGATTCTTAGTCTCAATTTCTCCCACCTCTGTGACTCTGTCCCTGTTGGCAAAGGTTTGCTAGGCAAACTCCCAGGGACTCTAATGGGTTTTGGTGAGAGCTGACAGATGTTTCTGCCTTAGATGTCCTTGCCAGTTTAATCTCTGTCAGGCTGAATGTCCTGTGAGGTGGCCATAAGGCCACCTGATGTCCAGACCCTGCTTGGAGGTGCAACGCTGGCAGTTAGCTGAATGTACGGGAAATGAATGAGAAGGATTGCGACTTTGAATACAGCTCCTAGTCCCCCACTCTCACCCAGGTCTCTGGCATCTTGCTCTTCCTCCTCCACAGCCCATAGTATGTGCATACGGCTCAGCAGGACTCTCAGAGTCTGGCCTCCACCCTGTGAGAGGAGTGTCCAGGTGACCCCTCTTCTCTCTATCTCTTTGCTGTGTGGACCAGGCTCCTTAAAGGGAATACTTAGAATGCCCAAGGCAATCATACCTGTGTCTTGAAGTCAGGCCTGACTGAAATCATGAAGTAGTTAGGCCACGCCCACTCCCCACTCCTGTAAGTGATTGGTACTGAGGTTACCTCAGAGTCTTTATGCTTATTCAAAACAGCCTAACATGGGACACACTCAGTAGCGACAGTTAGGTCAAGGCCTTGGGTCCTAGCACCAGACTTCCTGGGCCCAGCTCCCTGCTCCTCCATTCTCTACCCACATGACCTATGGCAAATTATCTCCCGTTGCTCCTGCCCCAGGCTCCTCATCTGTAGAATGAACTTAACAAGAGCATTTATCTCAGGCTCTGTGGGAATAGTTAAGCTCACGTACAAGGATGTGCTGCTGCGCCGCTGGCTTTGAATGAAGAACAATTATTTCTGTCAAGTGGCCTTTGGTCTCTGGGAGAAGTCACCTGGCTGAGGGGCCTGCAACCTATTACATGCCCTGCTGATGAACCAGGAGGATCCCTGAGCTCTGGAGCTGGGCTATCTCGCCCCAGAATATCTTTCCCTCCTCACTCCATGCCCCAGTTCACCAATTCCCAAATAGTTAGGCAGTGGCTTCTCCAGCTCCCAGGAGAAGACAGTGCAACAGCTTTGGACCTGGTGGTTGGTGATGTAGTTTGTATTCTCTGTACCTGCATTTCTCAAATGTGGGCTTTCCCTCACCTTCCCACATCTCTCAGAATTTCTCCCCTGGATACCTGATAGCAGTCTGGGACTTAAACTGTCCATTCTTGAGCAGAGGAAAAATTCAGAGAAGTGACCAAGCCAGGTAAACCCATCCATAGAGCATCAGGCATGCGACAGCTTCTTCCTTCTGCTTGGTGGCATGTTGGTGGCATGGAATCTGGCACCTGCCTTACTTAGCTGGTTTAATGCTCAGCCCAGCCTGTGAGGACTAGACCACTCTAATTTCGTTTTATAGCAAGTACTTACGTGAGAATCGGAGACACTGGGATTCAAAGACATGTTTGACCTCAGAGCTGTTCTGCCCTGCCTCCTGCTTGGAGATACTCCCTCAGTGAGGGAACGATAACCTGCTATTATCTCATCTCAAAACCAGATCAACGAGGAGTTCACCTCTGAATACTAAGGAAATTGCTGTCTGGGGTTCCTCCCAGCCAAGCTGGGTTATTTTCAGCTTCAGACTAACAAGTCTTCATTATGTTGTCCTTCCCTAGTCCAAATCTGAGGCACGGATATTGTGGAAGCCTCCTTGAGGCAATCTTATCCCACCTATAGACTCCTCGACTTCACTCAATGCATGTCATAACGCATCTGAAAGAAAGTCCTTACTCATTAAACCAACATCCTCTGCTCTATTAATCTTAAACTTTGATCTCAGTGGCCATCCATGCAAAGCAAGGTGCAGCCCTTCCTGCATGACTGTTCTAGGAATCTTGATCTTCCTGTGTGTTCTTAATGCCAACAATGTCCACTCTTTCCCACTCTTCCTCTCACAGTGTCCCTACTTTGCTTCAGCAACATCTGATGAAGCACACGGGAACGAAGCTCCTGGCTTGTCAGAAGAATGATGATCTAGCTCTTTAATTCCATTAGTTAAGCTGTGTCAGGCTTTGGCCTCCTACACAGTCAGAGGGCTGCATGCTTTGTTTACTTTCTACATATAGCTGTTTAGCCAGGAGCACCTACTCACCCACTCTGTGCTTCCCCGGGAGGCTGCTATGGACACAAGTACCTTTGGTTTGTCCATCCAGACTTCCCTTGTTCTCTGTACATGTTCTTCCATACAATAGCCAAATGAAACTGGCTTATACATTGATTTTTACAACCCATATACACTGTCTTCATCCTGTGTATCATATCAAAGTAGCTTTGTATGGCTGGTAAGCTGCAAGCTTAGGTATTGGGATGTGCATTGATACAATGGGAGCTTGCCATGCCTGGCAGCATAGGCCTGTATGTCAGCTTTTTTGAGAAGCTGAGATAGGAAGTTTCAGGACCAAGACCTGCCTAGGCAACTTAGTGAATGCCTGTCTCAAATAAAAAGTAAAAGGAGAGCTGGAGTGCAAATCTGTCGGAGTGAACTTGCCCAGGATGCACAGAGCCCCAAGAGGGAGGGTGGGAACAAACAAAGAAAGAAAGAAAGAAAGAAAGAAAGAAAGAAAGAAAGAAAGAAGGGAGGGAGGGAGGGAGGGAGGGAGGGAGGGAGAAAAATGTATGAGAAACTTAAATGGAACTAGTTGACCACCCTCCCCCTCAACCCCCCTGCAAAGAAGTGTTTAAACAGTATCCCCAGGGTAGGTTCATGAAATAACAGGGATTCACATCCAGGGTCCTCCAGGTCATCCTAAAGGAAGAAAGTCTTTATTCCTCTTAATAAATTCCTTCCACAGTGCTGGTTAATGAGTTTGTGTCAAAACTGTACACTCTTGGGTCTTCTTTGCTCCGACTTTGTTTTTAGTAGTAACTCCCTATCTAAGACCATCTGCTGCATCCCCCCAAAAGACCCCTTCAACTCCCCGTTCCCGTTCCCTGTAAACAGAACCTTATGTGAGAGTTTGGCCTTTCCCGTGAAACCACAGTAAGGTAAAGTCATTTGCATTCAGCAAATGACCTGTATTCATTCAAAGAGAGGAAGGCAGAGAGAAAGGGGAGGGCGGTCATGACTGTGGAGCTCTACAAACCAAGCAACTCCAAGGTCTGTTGACAGCCACTAGAAGCCAAGAGAGGCGTGGGACACATCCTGCCTAGAGGCTCCAGAGACAATCTCCCCCACACCCCTGGAGTGCATTTCAGCCTACAAGCAGCCCTGGACAAGGGAGAATCTTGATGGCAGGAAGAAAATGGAAGAACAATCAGGCCTGTGCCGTGAACTATAAAACTCTTGGCTGTAGATTTCTAGAGCAGTCAATGAGAACACCCAGAAACAGAGGTTAGAAATCCCAAAGGTTCCTTCTGTGTACTGGCCCCTGGGATCCATGCCAGGCTAGGGCAGAGTGGACTGCCTGAGTCTTACCTTCGATCCCGTCTAGCGCCGCGTGTTCACAGGCCAGGCCCTGCCGGCCCTTACTACACTGACACCGGCAGCTGGTGCGGTCGAGAATGGGCTCCCCTTTGTTGAAGCAGGGCCCACAGCGACAGGCATTAAATTCCATCAGGTACTGGTCCAAAGCCCGGCGCAGGTTCTGACGTTTTGTCTCCAGAGGTCCCAGGTTTGTGTGCCGCAGTAGTTGGTAGATAGGCTGTATCTGTAGGCACAAGAGGATCACATGGTTCCTCCTTTTGGCTCTGCCTACCTTTTCATAGCTCAACAACTGGCTATGAAGCTTCTGAAAGGCCTGCGGCAGAGAGCAGATGCCCGGGGTTCCCCGTGTCCTTCAGGATCCCCACAGCCATTCTATGAACGGGCTGTAAGCATCCGACTCGGAGATGGGGAACTGGGGGCTCAGAGTATCCGTGTGACCTGCCCAGAACCACACGAGTGTTCTTTGCAAGAGCCATTCTGAACATGGTTTCCAAATCCCTCTGAAATTGATGCTCTCCTAACTCCAGAGTAAGAACTATCTAGAAGCTACCCTGGCCAACCTGCTTGTTGCCTGCAGAACTCCAGGAAGCCAGAAGCACGTAATAGGTCTAGTTCTATGTATTCAAGCATGTCTTCTGGTTTTTGTCTGTCACCCTTTTTAACACAGGCACTAACGAAGGGAGTCCCTTTGTCTTTGGAAGCTGTTCCCTTAAAGATGTTGGTATGTGGGTGGAGGAGGGTCATTTCCATGTGATGTAACCAGGGTTCCCCAGCCTGCATACTGTTGACTGAAATCAATCGTGCATGGTGCATGGTGCAGTGTGTGTGACAGGCTATGTAGCAGTGGCAGTGGATGATGCACACTAGATGCCAGTGACCCCCTTGTGTTGAAAATCAAACCTGTCCTGTGCCATTGCTAATAAACGCCCTAGGGGTAAAAACTACCTTAGGCTGAGAAGCAGTCTGGATAGTGGAAAGAGGACCACCATGCTCTGGCTTCCAGCTGTGGGGTCTTTGTCATGGGATCTATGCACCTCCCTTCTTCACCTGAAAATGGAAACCAACACCCCACCCTCTGCTTTCACTGTGAGGACCCTAGGAGATGACATATGGCAAAGCCTCGTGGCTTAGAAAAAAAGTGAAGTGGGTGTGGCTTGCTGCCTAGCTGCGTGGCTGAGAGACTCAGCTTTCCCTCTGAGCCAGGGAATGGTACCCACTCTAGAACCCTCATGACCCAAAGCGAGTGTAAGGTGACAGTGTAAAAGACAGGATAGTATACAACACCAATCTCATTAGAAATGCCATTAGCAAAAACAGGGAAGGAGGCTGGGAAGGTGACTGAGTAGATAAAGTGTTTGCTGAGTAAGCACGAAGACCCAGGTTTGAATCCCTGACACCCACGCAGAAAGCCAGCCACAGCAGCCAGCTCCTGTATCCTCAGCAGTGGGAGACAGAGACAAAGTTGTCCTGGGGACTTGCTGGCCAGTCATCACAGAGATCCAACTTCTGTGATAGACCCTACCTCAAAAAAAATAAGAGGAAAAATACTTGGCAGTGACCTTTGACCTCCAAACACATTTTTCAGGGATGACTGTAACACACACACACACACACACACACACACGGGAGGGGGAGGGGAGACTGTGCTCTTCTGGTGGCTTTACTTCTTGTTATCTTTAGCACCTTCACAATGCCCTGCTTTTGAAGAAAATCATATAGTGAACATTTTCAGCAGGGCTCTCATTTTAGAGGGCAGGAACCTGAGGGTCCAAAGGACATACAATTTGCCTAAGTCTGATAGAGCCACCGTGGGTCAGTCAGAAGTCAAGGGCAGGCACGTCATAGAACTTTGACAGGTTATCCTGGTAATGTGGACACAAAGACTCATAGCAAACAGACCTTGGTCCGTGGTTAGAAGTCATTTTAGAGGCCTTCAGACATGGCAGGCAAGGATTGGCTGGAGCCTAGGTCAAATGACATCGCTTACTGGAAGGTCAGGAAACTGGGCCCATTGTTAGGACATGAGTATGGAATTGGGCTGCCAGGGTCCTGGTTAAAGAAGACTTATTTCCAGGCAAGGCCAGCCCCACAGGGCAGCTTCCCCTTAACCTTGAAGCGGCCCCTTCCCTGCCCTCATGACCCTCGGGAAATGCTTCTGAGGAGGGCTGGATGCTTTTAGGAAGGCAGAAGGATAGAGAAAATAGGATCTTAGAATTTTAGAGCTTAAAACTTACGGTCAATGATCTTATGCCATTTTATAGATAAGTCAACAGAGTCAGGCAAGGAATGAAGCAGCTTGTATATGTATGTATAACTAACACACACTTAACACAAAGCACATAATACAAAATAAAACAATTGGATTCATCTAATCTGAGTACCTGCTAAAAATAATAATGCTGACATCATTTCTACTTTGGATCTTAAATTATTTCTAACTGGCATCTCTCTCTCTCTCTCTCTTTCTCTCTCTCTCTCTCTCTCTCTCTCTCTCTCTCTCTCCTCTCTCTCTCTCCTTTTAAAGCATAAAACTATCTTCATGATTCAGTGTATTGATTCCTCAGAGCAATACACTTCTCAGAGGGAAGTGAGGGTTGTGAAGCGATAAGGATGTTAAGGAGTTCATGGGACATAGCTGTCTTTTGCTTTCCACAGTCTTCTATGCTGGTCCCTTAGTAGTGTGGATTTGTTTCCACATCTAAGATTTCCTGAGTATCCCCTCTCTAATTTTATAATTTATCATTCTTTGTTATGTTACACACCCGGGCTGAAAGTGTGAAGGAACTGACCCAGGTTTCACCCAGAAAGGGTGAATGAACCGAGATCCAAACCCCTCCCCTTTCTTGTCTTCCCAACCCCAAGCTTGTTGTTCCAAAGAGTTTCAGTCTTCATATTTTGACCCCCACCTTCCCCTTGGTACTGTTGCTCAAAACAAACACAAAGTTCCCATCTTAACTATGAAAGTGGTGTGTGTGTGTGTGTGTGTGTGTGTGTATTCTCCTAATACCAATTTTACAGTTTTTGCCCAAATCACTAATAGCTTGAATGATAGCAATTTTCAGACCCTGTGTGAATTACAGGTGCGTGAAAGTGGTCCCTTACTTACTGGAGAAGAAATAAAATCAAGGTTAATCCAGCTGACCTTTCTTTCTTAGTAGAAAGCAGTGTGTTAAAATAGAGTTTCAGGTTTAGGTGTTTTAGAAATATCTATTGGTTTAAATAGATAATATCTCTATGCTTACATACATGTAAAAATGAGCACAAATATGGTGACAATAGTTAGGACAGCAATGATATTTTTCTTAAAAGTTTCAAACAAACAGCTGTTTTGGGGGGTTTTCTTGTTTTGTTTTGTTTTGTTTTACTTTTTTTTTCATTTTTTATTAGTATTTTCTTTATTTACATTTCAAATGCTATCCCGAAAGTTGCCTATACCCGCCCCCCTGCTCCCCTACCCACCCACTCCCACTACTTGGCCCTGGCCTTCCCCTGTGCTGGGTCATATAAACTTCAAACAGCTGTTTTTAAAGCAAAGGTAGTTTGACAGCTAGAATATTGAGCTTGTGAGGTTAGGAACAAAGCCAGTTTCTTTTTCAACTTTGTTGACACATCAGGTCAGAGGATTCCTACCTGGTAGGGGTGCGGGGAGGTGTATGCCATGTGGATTGCGCAGTGGGGGTCCCTGGCTTAATCCTCTAAATCCCACTGACCTAGCATATTGCTTAAAGCCACCCTGCCCTGTGACTAAGAATCAGTTCTAAGGAAGGTGCTAAGGCACAGGCAAATGAGAGCTAAACACATGGTCCATGGGCCTGAAATCTAGGCACTGTCACCTGGACACTGTCTAGCCCTAAGCAAGTCATTTAGGATCCCAGGGCTTGATGCCTAATCTGTTCAGTGTTTATTGTCTGCCCTTTAATGAAAACATGGTACTTAGCACAATGAAATATTACTCAGCTGTTAAAAAGTTAAGTTTGTAGGGAGATAGATGAATATGGAAATTGTAATATTAAGAGAGGTGGCCTGTTCCAGAAAGCATGTGTTCCCTCCTAGGCATATCCTAGACACACACACACACACACACACACACACACACACACACACACGCATGCACGCACGCGCACGCTGTGAATGTAGTAAGGCACAAATACCTTTAAAGGGTATCAAGAGAGGGTAAACTAGGTGATAAGAAAGGACATATGGTTAATGACCAAGGATACAAAGTGAACCTTTATCTAATTTTCATGGTGGCCGTGTGGACTGAAGGAATAAGAACCACTCTTGTATTGCAATAGACTCCACCATGTGTTCGTCCTTTGGGGGAGCAATTGTGAGAGTCTGGTGTTCTTTTGCAGTTTAATGACCACGATCACCATAGGAATTGATCATGACTAGGGACTGAGTACATTTGTCACATTGACACACTTAGAAAAGGTGACTTTTTTTTCACATTTATTCTGGTGCTACAGTTTCTAAATTCTTTCTCTTCTGTTTAAAACTATATCAATCATTCTGTTATAGTGTTATTTAACATGTGAATTATATTGCTGTTCATAAACTACAGCTTTTGAAAGAAGTTATAACCTCCTAATTTACCAGATGGGATCTTTCAATTAGTTCATGCAAAAAAATGTAAGATGCTGTTTCATGCCTAACCCTGTAAAGGATCCAGGCTAGCTGTGGTCAACCAGACCCTGAACAGACCTAAGTTTCTGACCCTAGCTGTCCTGTGGGTCTAGATTAATGTCACATCTTCTCTCTAGGCAAGTTTGGGCAAGGGTACCAGTTCAGTGTGCCGTTACATTTAATCTTGTTCTTTGATAGGCTCATAATAAGAAATACGAAATGATCTGCTCGGCTTCACTTTCATTTCTTATGGACGTAGGGTTTCTTCAACTGCGAAAAGACTTACCTCAAAATCGATAACAGCAGGGTTATACTTTAATGATCTCCCCCAGGACTGATATGTAATGGCACTGATGTTGTGTGTCAAGACACCGCCCCCGACAGAACTTCCGCCTTGCACCCGAGAAATGATGTCCTCCACTCCCGAGATTTTCTTCTGTGTTTCTATCAAAAGAACGACAGTGTTAGCTTTCTTCCCCCCAAACCAAAGGCTGGATGGCACGTTTGACTGAGGAGATAGGAGTGACCATCTGTTCGCCTTAGAATTAGCCCGTTCTTCTACTGTAGCTGATAGCCAGCAGGATGGAATGGACAGAAACCTGTGAGTGGAGCAGACTTGAAGAGACCAACCCACCCCAAGATGGGTGATAAATGACTGGGAAGGTCAATGGTTGTTCATCCACTTGTCCATTCATGGATCAGGAGTTTAACCCGGTGTATGCTGGCTCTTGTATTCTCTCCCTCCACCTCTCTCCCTCTCTCCCTCACTCCCTCTCTCCTTTTCTCTCTTGTTCTTGCTCTCTCTCTCTCTCTCTCTCCCTGCCAAATATTGCAGCTGCTCTGACAGATATCACCACGGCTCTCAGTGCAGATACTGAGAAGAAAGCAGTTTGATGGGGCCAGTTGGGAAGACAAATTAGTTGTTGACAAAGTAAGCATTTGCCAGGTCAAGGAGAGAGCCTGAGAGGTCATCAGAAATAGGTAATTTGGCTCAATACTCAAGACATAAATAACCTGGGCCATGTGTATTACTTAAGCTGACTCAGTATGCACTTCGTTTACTACATCATCAGCTGTCTTCATAATCCTTTCTCTGTCCCTCACCTGAAAAAATAAAACTTGATTTGTATTTGACAGGTGAGTGAGCGCATGAATGAATGAATGAATGAATGAACGAACAAACACCTACGCTGATGTGTTCACAAAATGTTGACTACCCATGTATTTTCTTTCACTGGTCATTATTCTTTGAGCTTGGACTTGGGAGTCATAAAAACTTCTCCCAAGAGACTTGCTTTCTCCCTCAGCTCCATTTCCTGATGAGATGACAAGAGATGTTATCCGTACTGCCCGTTTCACCCCATGTCTTGCTGGAAACTAGGAAGCATCCTTAGTCTGCTGAATGTTTTGAAGAGGACTTTTGTGTAGGCAGGGGGACCCAAATCAGAGACACTATACATAAATTATGACTTGGGGAACTTGAAATGGAATCCGCTGGAGGAAGAGGGTCATTGCCTGAGTGATGTGTCCCAAGGAAAGTCAGGCTTCACTCTTGGGAAGACCCACTGATAAACACTTACCACGGGCGGCATCTCCAGAGTCTCCACAAAACTCTCCTGATATACTTGCTCCTCCAATTAGTTTATCCTTAAATCCTAAGCCAATGCCACCACCAACACATGTTTTGATGTCATCCACGGTAATACCTATAGCAGGAAGACAGAAACAAAGTCCTGGGATTAGAAAGGACAGCTGCCATGGTGCAACCAGCTCAGGCTAGGGAAAGCTCTGGAGGCAGAGAGGGCTCTATGAAATAGTCACTTTTCTCTCCTGTGCATGGCCATCCAAACACCTGTAGAAATTGGGGAGTGGGGGATGGGCACAAGCGGCTCTAGATTCTCCTTGGTTTTTCTTGGCCGTTCTCCTCTGAGTCTCCTTGAAGCAAGTGTTCTAGTTCACCCATCTCCATCCAGCCCTGGACTTTGCCCCATTTTGCACAGGATGTCCTCCAGGATAAATGTCATCTTCCCTCCCTTCACCCTTTCTAAAGTCTATCCAAGCTCCCGTTCAAATAGCATTTACTTCATGATGTGTTTTTGGAACAGAATACGCCTTACTCCCTACAGTTCTGTATTACTGGTCATCTTTGTCACTGTTCTTTTTAATCAGAAGTTCAGTCATTTTTTTTCCCCAGAAGAAATGACTGATAAATGAAAGACATTCAGTGAAGGGATGTTGTGGTCCCATGGGAAGGGAGTGTAAGGAAGCTTACAACTTCAAATCCCAATCATTGACCCCTGAGAACTCTGCCAAAGGCCACAATCCCACTGGCCTCGGTTTCTCATTTGTGGAAAAGAAAGGAGTTGCTCTCCCCCAGGCACGTATCAGCGGAAGCCCTCTGAGACACTAGGAATATCGGTTTCTGCGCACCTCTGGAGCTGGAAGCAAACACCTGGAGGGAGAGATGCTCTGAGCAGCCCACTCAGCACCATGTAAAGGACTTCTGCTGTTTCCATAGAAGCACTGTCAATTTCTAGCGTATAACTAGCTGAGGAAGATTGAGCATATTTAATTGTTTTAATTTTTTTTAAAAAAAAAAATGCTTCAGTGGTGAAAAATAAAAGTGGATGGAAAGGATTCACAGGCAGAAGCCAGAGTGAATTCTTCAGCGAACAGTGGAGTCCTACTGAACCATTCAGAGCACTGCCTGATGCATCTGGGCTGAGGAGCAATTGTGCCCTTAAATGATCTGCAGACCCAGTGCCAGAAAGTGCTTGCAGAAGAGAATTCTAGTTTTGTTTGAGCCATGACACTTGTCTGCTGTGGCTTTGCTTTCTGAGGGGCCCAAAATAAGATACTAACCAGTAAGGGAGGACCATGACTCAGAGAATCATAGAATCTGAGAGCTAAAGAGCCTTCAGACACCCAGCACACACTTCTAATTCATAGTCAGGATGCATATGGTTCGTAAAGGTTAATTGTTTCACCTGAGGTCATGAGGCTGAAGTCAGGGAAGCTGAGATTCACGTGAATAATTGGCTGGCTCAGAAGCCTGCAGCAACTTCCCCATCCCCAGTTATTGTATAAGACTAAAGCATCCTATCCTCTGAAAGAAAAAACATAGTAGGCACCTGCTGTGTACTATCCTGGTCCATCATGCGCTGGCAATGTAGCTATCTTGGGTTAAAACTCTTGTGCGTCAGATGTGACTCTGATTAACTAGTCTTTATTAGGTGTGTGTGTGTGTGTGTGTGTGTGTGTGTG
>NC_034595.1:55695045-55696543 GCF_900095145.1 Mus pahari
GAGAGAGAGAGAGAGAGAGAGAGAGAGAGAGAGAGAGAGAGGTAGCAGCTGAAGCAAATCTATATCAGAGAGTTGCTTGTTGGAATGCAGCAGAGCTGATGAGAAGGCTCTCAAAAGAAGCTGTGGGAGATGCTACCAACGAGGTAGCCATACAGAGCTCACTGAGACATCAAGGCCAATGAGCTGGGTGCCGTAGAGGAACTCAAACCTGCATTCAAATGCAGGAGCTGACACATCCAGGACACATCCAGAGGGGTGGGTGTGAAGAGGTAGAGAGATATAGTGGAGAGAACAGAGTAAGGTGTGGCTGTTGTGGAGAACCAGTGTGGCCTAGGCAGGCAACCTCACCTATAGAACCCTCTGCCCATGTGCTACATCCATCCCATCACATCATGGAGGACCGAAGGAGGCTTTGACTTGGGGCAGATCAAACTCAAACTGGCTTGAAGCCTTTGAATTCTAAACTTTGTGAGCTCATGTCACCTCACCGTACCCAACTGTGGGTTAAAAGGTAGTCTCCTGGGGCCCATCTCCTTTCATTTGGAGTCTATATTTATGAGAAATTAGAAATCTGTATTTACAAAAAGCAAGGGCCACAGATGGTTCTCAGGGGGTGAGTCTGGAACATGATGGTTCCGCAGAAGGGGTCTGGTAGTTTACTTCAGTGCACTGTGGCACAAACTATCACGGTCAGCGCCTCTGCAGCAGAGGGGCCTTACATAGGGAAACAATAGTCAACCTCATCGCATCTACTCAGAATAAGAACTAGGAAAGCTGGGGCAGGGTGGGGCGGGGCGGGGCGGGGCTTTTTGGTTAATAATCAGGATTCAGAAACCCTTCGGGAGATTGAATGGATTCACAGTCTGAGAAAAATGAGACTCACTTGGGAAACTTGTGACAGTTTACCCTAGGGACAAAATACCAACCATAAGAGCACACCCTGAGGAATGTGGAGAGCTGAGCAG
Organism: Mus pahari; assembly: GCF_900095145.1. Taxonomy (NCBI): domain Eukaryota; kingdom Metazoa; phylum Chordata; class Mammalia; order Rodentia; family Muridae; genus Mus; species Mus pahari. The sequence continues at coordinate 55,696,011 of NC_034595.1, forward strand.
ACACTGCCTGAAGTTCTGGTTACTCCCAGGTTATCTGGGCAATGAAGCCAGATGAAAATGATTGCTAGAAAAATACGTGGGGTAAGTCCATGCTCCCCTCCCAGGTTAGAGAGATCTAGACTCTGATTTCAACCCTGAGTAACGCATTCATCCTGGAAACACTGCTTAGCCCTTAAAATTCCTTAAGAAGAAAATCCTGCAACTTAAGACAGCGGACAGGCTTCGGGACAGTATGCCAACTGAAGGAGGCCAGGCTCAGAAGGACAAGACTACATGCTTCCCCTTACATGAGGTATCTAAATAGTGCAACCGTTAAAGTAAAGGAGATCTTAATGGTTTCCATGTCTGGGAGGATGGGGAAAGGGAGAGTTGCCAATCAATAGACATAAAATCTCAGTTATATCTCTGTATAGCTCTGCTCTTGTCATTAATAGCATTGTGCTATAGACTTAAAATGCTAAGGGGGTGGCTGTCCTTAGGTCCTTAGTGTTCTTGTAACAATAAAAGATTTTGTCCTCCTCCTCCTCCTCCTT